>NC_087513.1:158139172-158324172 GCF_963921805.1 Phalacrocorax carbo | reverse complement strand
TTCAGATAACGGTCTTGGCAAAAAATCAGAAAAATAGCAGTAAGATTCTCTAACCAGTAACTGCTTTCAAAACCCTGACCAAACGTCATTACACTTTTGCTTTCCATCCCCACCTCCCAAGGAGTTTTAAAGATCACTTCAGCATGAAAAATTGCTTTTCCAGACCCCAAGGACTCCTCTGATAATTGCAAGCAAATTACATGTCTCATATATCCGCTGATACCTACATTTGTTTGCCTTATACTTTGGTTAAGCAGCTTTAGAAGAATCA
Organism: Phalacrocorax carbo; assembly: GCF_963921805.1. Lineage (NCBI taxonomy): Eukaryota > Metazoa > Chordata > Aves > Suliformes > Phalacrocoracidae > Phalacrocorax > Phalacrocorax carbo. Next base: position 158,323,901 of record NC_087513.1, on the reverse strand, counting down.
AATGCCCTTTGCTGCCATTTATAAAGTGGTTCAGATTTCAACCCACGTGAAGGAACCTGCTGCATCCACGATTACACTCTGATCATTCAGTCTTTAGAAGTGAAACAGGACAGATAAAGTAATAAAAAAGTAGATGGAAACTGATGGAGATTGTATAAATACAGTTAGTACCTTATATAAGTAGACAGCTGAGCGAAGAAAGAAAATATAATGAAGAAAGTGAAGACATGAATAAGTGCACCAAAAACTGCAATGAACACAAAATACAAAATGAGCAAAAGTAGGAGTGAATTAAAGGTGGCTAAAATGGTTATTCCCCTTATTGTGGTATTTTCTCTGTGTTGGTACTCAAAATACAGTACCAAGCCCCTATTCATACAGGATATTCAAAAAGCTGTTCCCCATACCATTTTCTCTTTACGAAGTTGTAATCATCCCATTTGAAATGCATACAAATATGCATTTAGATATAATCCGCATTGCCGTTCACGTGCAGGAACTGCTTTATTAATTCTCATTCTTTTATTGCTTGATATTCTATATCACATATTTTCCATGCATCGATTTTGCATTAGTCAACAGGAAAGCAGTAATTTATAGTTATGAATTTGCATCCTGAGGCTTTACACTTCTCACTTTAATTACTGTTGCAAAGAGAATGGTATGGAAGTTGAGGAGACCATTTCTATGTGATAAAGAAAAGCACTTGCTTCACTCTACAATCATCAGAACTGTGAAGCTACGAGACAATTAACAATTATATTATTAGCCTAGCAGTGACTTGGATCTTGTGAAGAACAACACCTCACACCTAAAAAAGGCTCACCACCTTATGCCACATAGCTGAAGGGTATATTCTACTACATCAAAGAACTAATCCTAAAGTCTTCTATGCTGAAAATGAGCATCACAATTAGTTTTAACTAGCTGAGAAAAATAAGTAATACAGTTATGAGAATAACTCAAAACAAAGAAAAGCACAGCACATTTGCAAGTCAAAACTTACCAGAGTAGCAAAAAGATGATATAGTATAAAATAAATGGCAACTACTGGTGCCCACATATGTCCTACAGCATTCAGTGTCTGATCCATGACATCCACCCATCCTTCCTGTGTGAGAATCTGAAACATTGACATGAATGCCTGCAAGAAAAAGAATCACAAACATATTATCAATTCACAAATTATATTAATATGGTCTTATAGACACATTCCTCAAGTTGATTTAGCAGAGCAGAACACCTGTTTTGGTTTGGTGTTTTTTTTTTTAATCCTTATACACAAATGGATTTCAATTTGTAAAGTCAGGTGAAACACTATTCCAGAGCTGAAGGAGAAATAACTAGCTTAACCTTTGACAGAACTGTAATCTGCAACTTGTAGGCATAGTCCTAGCTCCATTAGCTCATCTGAAGTGCTTTTTGGTTTCCTCCAGGGCTGACAAAATAGGAGAAATGCCCTGAGCATTAGAGATTATTGTTTTGAATGTTATGCTGTATTGTAAGTTTGCAACTATGCTTATTCTTCAGTGTTACCTCTCTATAAATATACTTATAAAAAAGTGTTATAATTAAATGTGACCATATATTTATGTTATCTTAACAGCAGAAGCATTCTAGGCATTTCGCAAAAGAGACTAACCAATGTAAAACAAAGTCACAGTTCTTCCACCCACTTCAGCCAGTCACACTCTTTCCCTATACATTTTGTAAACAGCATTCTTTGTGGAACTGTTTCAGTAACATTTTCAAATCCCTTTGAACTGGGGGTGCATGTCAAAAATAGAGGGAATAATGGAAATGTTTCAACCAACGGTCTTTGGTGATAGGAATATATGAATCCAGATAAGCCCTAGAATGCAGGTGTCCTAGACCTTTGAAAGCCCAACTTCAGCCTACAGCACAGACTAGAATCTAACTCAGCATGATGACATGTACATCATACACAGGCACTGAGGACTGGGCTCTGCCTCAGCCACAGAAGTCTGACCCTGGTACCAAAGCAAAGTGTGGATCTTCATAGTCCCAAATCTCTCAATGAGGCCAAACTGTTGCAAAGGTTTGTTTTGTTTTTGCCTGACACCAAAAGTACTGTTTTTTCCAGACCACAAGGATCAAAGCTGGTATCTTGCTGAAGTTTAATAAGTAACAAAAAAAGTGTTAGAAACTGAAGACATTAACAATGCAGCTGCTGGATAACAGGATTCCTCGAATTCAAAATGTTGACATGGTGGTAAAGATATATTTGTCTATGCTCAGCATGCCTGACACCCCCAGCAATAGCAGATTAACACAATAATGCACTTTACACAAAGAGAAGATGACTCTTGTCACACCCATGAGAAAACAGTACCTCAAGAGCCCTTCACATCAACCTACCCTAAGCCCAAATGCACACTGGAAAAGCTGCAAACATGTAGATATATAAAATTATGCGCTTGAGAAACAATAAAATGGGTTCTAATTAATTTTTAAACCTGATAGCAAAACTAGCTGGGGGGAGACTTCAAGTTTATATTACTAATATTAACTACAGGCGAGTACTTTACTTGGGCTCCTTATCAAGTTTGCAGAGTTTTTTCAAAGAAAATAATGTCTTTTCTAAGGAGTTTCTCCCAATGCAAACAGGACCCTAAAGGTTACATCCACACCCCTAAGGGAGTCCACTCCAGGCTGTGATTTCCATCTACTCTAGAGCAGACTGTCCATGTGCATGCATATAGCACTTGGTCCTGTATCTCCTCCTGGCCCTATGTGATGTCCCTATGGCCATAAAATGTCGTTATTATTTGGTGAAAAGGAGCTGGCTCCATCTATCTGAAGTAATGGTAGGGATGTGGCATAGCTTGCCACACTAGTGAAAGTGTATTGTGAAGTCAAGGGTGTATGCTATATGCTTCAAATTTGAAAGGAGGGCCTGAAAGTGCAAAGCTTGCTGGGGTGGTGTAGGAGGCCTGAGTAAGGCAGGGACAACCTAAGCTGGTGCATCTTGTCGTGCAAGGCAGTGCATAAAAGGCACTGCCTTTTTGAAGTGCCCAGCTGGACAGAACTATTCCCCTGCCCATGCCCAGGGATCGCCTCAGACAGAGTGCACTGGAAGCAGGAAGAAAGTTAACAACTAAGCAGCATCAGTTTCAGCAGGCCAGTGCCTGAGCTCAGTGTCTGGCCCTCTTTTACTGACCACTGATACGGATCCTAGGACTAAAGCTTTTTCTCCTCTGTTGATTACAACTAGTACATATTTTAAAGTACAAAAATTGGATCATGTTGCCTCTAGGTCATGTTCAGAGGACGAAATGTGCATTTTTACTCTGTTAGGGAGGTCCCAAACACTCATCTGTGAAGGGCTTTGTAAAAAATTTTTTGCTGTCTCTCACAAAAAAACCCCACACCAAAATCCAGGTTGGTTTCTTATTGCTGCTATGTTCTGTGGCACTCTGAAGCAGACAGAAGCATAAACACACCGTTAGGCTAAGACCAAGGAGTTTGAGAGCTATTTTTACAGATGCTTTTCAGAATTAAATCACACTAATCAATTTTTCAAAGATGATTAAGCCTATAAGTCCGAATCACTTACAAGAAGCGAAGCTAAGGTGTACATAGCACAGATCAAGGCATCCAAGTGAGCAATCGCATACATGGGGAGATGAAGTTAAACTTAAGACTTTAATTTCTACATCAGCAACATCTTGACGGAGTGTAATGTCCCAACCTTTCCTTTGAACACACAGATCCCACAGAGGACAAAGGCTAGCATAAACTAGAAGCAGCAGAGAAAACTGCTCGCAAATAGTTTTCTGTAAATCCTTTATGTCAGCTGAAATCTTTGCTATGTCATGTGTTAGGAGAGCCCAAACACAAGGGCTGGAATTTGAGTGCCCTCCACTTGCATGTTCCTGCAAGTAAGCTTGGCCTTAACTAGAATGCTGATGACCTGTGGCCAGATCCTCCCCCAGACCTGACCCCTTTGAATTAGTGCCCCCTCACAACCACACACGCAGACTTCTTACACTGCACAAAACTACAGACTCTTACCAGTGATTCTTTTCCTTACAAAAAAATTATTATAAGGGTCCTGCAAAAAATCTCCAACAAAACACCAAATATTATCTAGCTCTGCAAAGTGCCTCAAGTCTCTCCCTATGCAAAACCTGCAGAGAAGGAAACATTTGAGATCTTTAGCTCAGGAGAGGCCTTCTGCAGCCTTCTGCATGCAGCAAGCAGGAAATTCAGCCTCCTTTAGAGCTGCTGGTGGTGCTTGAGAAGACAACCACCCCATCAGTGCCCAGCACTGCTTCTCAGCTTCCCTTTGTGGGGAGGAGGTGGGCTACACCAGTTGCTCTTTGCACTCAGAGAATGTCTGGAGCCAGCGGTGGTTGTACGTGACTAGTGTGACACTCCTTGCTGAAATACAAGGTGGGCATTACATTAAACACACCCCGCTGCTGGCTTCAAAAGCACCTGAGGGACTGGATAATTGAACCAGTGCAGTATCCTTTCTTCTGAATCACACTAAATTACTACAGTTTATTGCTTTTTAAAAAAGATATATTTTAATTAATTCTTCAAGGTCTAAATACTCCAATACTATGTTGTGGACCCCTCATTAATACAAGCGCTAGATTAATTTGGAAGACACTCTTTTAACATCATAAAAATCTAATCTTCCATCTAAAACAGCTGTCCATAAAGCATATAGTTATATAAAAATGGAGTTTCAATATAATTTAAACATTTTATTATAACATTAAAGACCAATATATGACAAAACATTAGTTTTAACAAAGTATGACACTGCACAATGATTATGTGCTTTGCACCCAGCAATCTCCTTTGGGGCAAGTTATTTTTAGTTGAAAGGTATACTTCCCACTGTTTATTTTAAAATTAATTTGAAATGCAACTAGCTGACAGAATAAACATCTGTGAAGATGAGACTAGAGATTTATGCAAATGGTGATTTCTGAATTAATTTGTGTTATAGAAAAGACTGTCAATTTCTTTGAGTATTTATGTCCTATTACTTAATTAGCTGTTTTGATGATGGAAGTCAAACTACTTTTTTATTTATAGTGAATGATTGTGAAAGGTTTGGTGGAACATACGAGCCAAAGCACCAGTTCTGGTATCTTGTCCAACTATTACAGGGTTAGTACCACACAAATTACTACTTACAGTTATAATGTACTTGACTTGTAACTGCTGCTTGTCCATAAAATATTATGGGCCAAATCTCAATGGCCTTAGTCATGGAAGCAGTCCTACCACCAGTGGCATTACTTCTGGAAATTAAACTAACAGGATTTAGGCAAGTGCTGTGAAATGCTTGCAATCTGTTCTACCTGTGTAAGCTTTCTCTCCTAACATAGTCATGAGTGCTCAATAACACCCTGAGAGAAGAGTAGCCGTCCTGTAAAAATGTGGTAGAGGTACTCAGACTGTAACTGCATCAGAGAATTAAGACTACATTGTTCAACTTTTTTAATGGATGATGCTTAGGTTGAACCAACATTTCACAACTCAAGCTTTCTCCAAGTTCAAGGCTAGGAGTGAAGTCCTGGTTTTGCTGAAGACTGGGGGATTTTTGCTGCTGAGATCAGTTGGGCCTGGCTTTCAACTTGTGCTGAACCATTTAAAAGAAGAGCAGCATTCCCAGCTTTGTAACTTCAGACACCAAGGAGCCAGTACATGGCCCCAAACCCCAAGAGAAACCAGGGCATGGAAGTCATAGAAATAACAACATGTTTTGTTTTCCATGCAATGATTTTTTAAAATTTCTTAGTGGCCATCTTGCACCAATGCCTTTGAAAAGACATCCCTCCCTTCCTTCCTTCTTTGCGGGGCCCAGCTGCTCCCTGTCCTTCTCATGGCTCAGTATGCACAGCCCAAGAAGACGTGCAAAAATAGAGATGGTGGATTGATTAAAACCAGTATAGCAAACATCTATATTTTTATACTTAGTATTAGAGAGAAAGCCAGTCCATTTGGGAAGCTGCGATGGCCAAAAGAAGGGTAAAATTTGTAGCCATGGCAACACTGAGCTTGTGCCTATTGACTGTTGTCAGGAAACCATGTGAAAACATGCAATTTAGAGGCATTAGCAAAAGGAGGAGGTCTACTTGTTCCAAAACCCATACTGTGTCTTCTTATAAAGCACTTATATTTTCAAAATGATTTTAGGTTTTGTCTGTTTCAGAGTCGAAAGCACTTTAATGTACAAGCTCAAAATCTAGCCTCTGGTGTGCTTTTTTTAGTGTGCTTGTCTTCTCTATTTTTATAATGGAAAAAGTCCATAGCAACAGTACTGGCCATTTTAGGTTTGCTCTTCTTTGGGGGAAAGCCCCTAAAAATTACTTGTAGCAAAATCTGCTGGTGCAGACCTTACACCATCTCCTACATTATATAGTAATGCAAGTATTTCTTCAGTCACATTTTGAAAATAAAACATTCCAAGCAAACCTCAAATTGCACATTTTATAACTGTCATATTGTAAACTGATTCAGTGGTCTTTACTCAGAGCAGATAACATCAGTGGGAATCCCCCAATCCCCCCTCCTTCAGAGGGACACCCTCACTCACACCATCAGTAACAATTTTTGAGCACAAAATTGTCACTTACCCTATTACCCTATGAAGAGATGTTTCATTAGAAAACTAGAAAATGAAACCACATACTATATACTTCGGAAGCATTCATAATGAGATGAATATGTATACAAATAAACAATAAGTAAAAAACAAGGAAATACTTTTGCTTCTGGCTGTCATATGAAAAGTATTACAAAATATTTCAATTCAATATTGTAGGAACACTCCTTTATTAGTGGTAACACGTCTTCTGTTATTCCAAAACTTAAGTCAGAAAATAGAAAACAAGTTTGGATATTTTCTGGTTGTAAAAAACCTGTATAATTTACTGGAGCAGATATTTTCTCACTCTTCAAACATGTATTTAAGTGTATACATCTATCTGTTAAAAATCAATATGATAGTTCTTATTGAGGCCTAAAGGGCCTCAGCTTGAAATATCCAAAATAACTTAAAACTTTACTAACATCTTGACATATTTGGGCAATGTTTTCCTGCAAGAGGATCTTTCTCAGCCACTTGCACCCCATCTAGTTAAAACATGCAGGTGATTGTAAATCTGTCTTAATTTAATTATACTCCAATAATTCTTTAGGAATGTCATTGCCATCTTGCATAAAGAATAAAAATAATTCTAAAACTAAATTCCATGATGATTTCAGACTTGCAGTTGGAAGGATTTTTCAGAAGTTATACATGGGAGTTGGGCATACAATATGGTGGTACTATCACTCAATTTAGAGACAGAGGCCTGACTTCATTAGAAAAGCTTAAGTTTTATTATATTCTTTTTGCTTTCTTCAGCATTTATAAATGAATTATACTGAATTCTTAATGAGCCTACTGGCTGCTTTTCTAAGCATGTTTTCTGAAATAGAAAGCTTGGTGTTACATTATTCCCTGTGGGGTGGTATTTTTTGTCTTGCATTTGATGGCTAGCTTCCCATACATCAAGCCCAGGTTGATAATTACAAATTGTTGCCTAGACATTTTGTTTGCTAAATGCATGACCCTTGAGGCTGTCTTATTCATTCTTATTTAATTGTTCCAACCAATGCACTTTCACTGAAATAGATACATTGGATAACCAAGCTGGAATGACAGAAACAAATAAATTGTGACTGGAACCAATCCATGTACACTCAGCCCAATCCATTATTAAAGAAATAGCAGTATTTTCATTCAGAACAGTGTGCTTCAATAAATACATTAGCTCCAATTTCCACTGATTTTCAATGTTCTGTTCTAAATTAACGCAATGCCCATAAATATCCATTATTTATATCCCACAGGCAAATACTTGTTTTGTCAGTGCAGACAGGTTTTAAAACAAGCATTCCTGTACAAATCGGGAACAACCACTTCCATAATATGAAGACATAAATCATGTGTAGACATGTGTTATATGCATTTTGTGTCTAATATTCACAATTGCGCACATGAATCCTCTTTCTGTAGCATGCTAGACTACGATTATGCCATATGCTTTGTTGTGTCATCATCAGGGTGCATACATAAAATTTCTCTATGTTCTCTCAAAGACACAAACAGAAGACCTAACCCAAAGAAAGACAAACTTCACTCCCGAAGGGCTACAGGAAGACAGTTACACACAGAAAATAAAATTCTTTTACCTATGCATACGGAGATAAACTGCTCCATGGTTCTTAGAAGGAAAGGAAGACTGCTGCTAATATAATAACAAATATGATATATCAATGATAAGAATAACAAGCAATAAGTTTGATGCTTTTTATACTTGCCCGTGGAAAGGTTGTAAATCTATCCAGTTCTTCCACAAAGCAGAACATCTGTAAACTGATTGCTGACATTACAATTAAAAGGCTGGCAGTAAATACCACCAAACTCCCAAGTTTTTTTCCTGGTCCAAATATTTTATACACGAAATCCTCCAAAGCAGGAGAAATCTTTATCAGCCGAACTACTCTAAGAACCTGCAAAGAAAGAGAAAATAGAATTTTATTAGTTATCTGATTATTACATTAACCAACAACTTTTCACAGGATCAGAGACTTCAAGGCCAAAAAGGGACTCGCAGCATTTTAGCCCAGTAAATATCAGGTCGCCACCACTCGTAATAGACCACAAGTTGTGTGTTAGGTTAAGAACACAAGCCCTGGTCAAGCTCTGTCTGTACTTCTCCTGGCCTGACTGGAGATTTGTTTCAGCTAGTAACAGCAGTTACCTAATGACCAGGTAACTGTTAACCTACTTTGTCTTTTGCTTAGCTTTTTACAGTCGTGTGGTGTAATGCTTATTGTTACATGTTTCTTTTTTTTCCAACATATAGTAATAACAAGCTGTAATTTTACATAGAATGAACTATCTATGACCCTTTCATAAAACGCAGCACTGAGGTGTACAGGCATGTGATGACAGCAGAGGCCTTGACAGTACAGGCACGGGAGGATACTCAAGGACCCCCAGGCTACAATCAACTTGCCAATCACCAACAGTCATCACAGAAATGCAATTGGGTAAAGCTGGTTTTGGTGGAAAGGAGGGGACAAAGACATAGGCAAAACACACCACAGACAGTAAGCCTGAAGGTAATGTGGAATTACAGACCAATGAAGGTTTATAGTGTGTTACCAAACATAAGAATGGCTTCAGGGAGAGGTCAAAATGTATCAGTCTAGATTTAGCAACTGAGAATCTATTGCAGTGCTGGGTAAATTGCTCCAGTTTGATTATCACCACTGTTAAAAATTCATACTTATTCCAAATGGACACAGTCCAGAACAGTCTTTGAAGAAAGCTCTGCTTTGAGCAGCAGGCTAGATGAGATGACTTTGAGAGGTCACTTCCAACCTAGATTTTTATATGACTCTATATTCTTTGTTACACCAGGTAACATATTCACATAAAGAATTGCTAACTCTTCCACAAGTCATCTTTGATTTCAGTGACCCAAGACAAAACTGCTTGGCATTGTGTACTGTACAACCTAAGAAGTTTGGTAATCAACATATTTTTCTATTTCATACTATACACCACAAGGGAAATTTTGGGTGGCATTTCTCAATATCAGAGGAAATGGCATTGTGTGCCACCGATATATTTGACACCTCTCAGTATTAGTAGTGGTGGCTGAATTGTGACTGTGCATGGAACTCCTGACCCATTCACTGCTGACTCTACCTTGGAAAAGCTGCTGACAGCTCTGATCCTCCTATTTCTGCCAGTCATGGTGGCACAAACAGTGATATAAGATCAGTATCAACAAGAGGCAGTGGCAGCCACAGCAGTTGCTAGAGACAACAGACAGGAGCACATGAGGCAAACGAGATTCTGCAGTTCTTACGAAGAAAAAGAGTCTCCAGCCCAAGGTATTGCCTATATTACCACAGGAATCATATTGAAACTGAAAGGTAGGAATTACAGTGCAATTATAGGCTGACTTGGTGTACAAGTCAAACACAATTACTGTGCGGCTTTTGGAGAGAAAATAAGTTTGACAAAAAGCTATGGTAGTTGTTTGCAGAAGGACTTCACTGCACATTGTAGCTTGCTAATAATGTACACCCTTGCATTTTGCATGAAATTTATCTCCCTAGCTATCCATCAGGTACGCAGAATATGCTAGTCATCTAGGCTCTACTGTCAAAGAAGGGAGAGAGAGAGAAAGTCAACTCAAGAGAGCAACTTATTCCAAACACACACCAGACCCCTTGTGTCAGATGGGGCAGGCCTTCACTGTCTTCAGTAGTTAAAAAGGGTCCTACATACAGAAGTTACACTAGACACCTTAATTTTCACAAAATTAGAACAAGGTGAGATAAGGTCCTTTCTTTCACATTGCTACCATGATCACATCATATATGATCTGAGTACATGAAACTGGTTACCAGGACAATGACAGACAGTGAGATGAGTGAGATTTACAAGTACTATGAACATATAAACATGGTGGCTTCTTACAAGATCTCCTTGCAGTGTTAATTCTAGCTCTGGTCCCATTAATACTAGTTTTGACACTGACCCCAGTAAGATTTCATGCCAGTCAGTATTCTGAGCTGTGTTTTAGATAAACTCTATTATCTGACTTACTTTTTTTCCCCTTCCTTAGGGGAACTTCAATTGACCTTTAAGCAACACACTAATCTTATTGATACTACCTGTTTTTTTTCATTTATTTTCATTAGGTGACAAACTGAATCTAGCAAAAGTACACTCTAATGAACATTTATGCATTCTATGTAATCAGATCACAAATTGCATTAAATTTAAGAGCTGTAGAAGGTGCACTAGTTGGATTCAATATAAAAATACGTTAAAAACCAAATCAAAATGAAAAATACAAAAGAGAAACCACAGCTTTGTTCCAAAGAATGGCTGCATCTCCTAAAAGGGACAATATTTATTAAGAAAATGACTTAGCAATATTTTCCCCAAGTACAAATACAATACCATCCCTTCAGCCCAGCATAGGCCAAATACTGTTTAAATCTCTCCCTTTTATGCTGGTTCATTACAGATTTCTGCAATAACTTGCAAATTGTGTCATTTCTCCACTGATTTTGTGTTCTATAGATTACAGCCATGGAATGGTGCTTTGCTGTATTCTTTTGCAGACAGCTTTGCAAAGTGTTTTGAATGAATGTACAACAAATGCAAGAAAGATAGCCGGGAGGGTGGACAGTAGCCAATGTGGTGAAGAGCAAAGGATGTGTTGGCAAAAGGTAAAGATAAAGACCACTGTATAATGCAGACCGAAATACATGCTAAAGAAGACTAGATAAGCCAAACTATATTTCTGGTTGCTATTCTGGAATGTGTCAAATATGACTTCTATTTTCAGTAATCTGTTTTGTTGGCTGACAAGAAACACATTTAACTTGTCATCATTAATGCCTAAAGACCTGGAAATCTGCCTGATGTCAAGACGTACCCATGTGAAAAGGACTTTTTGACCTTGGTTGATTTGAAAAGGTGTTATCTAGCTTGCCCAGAAGCTTAATTGTGGGGGAATACGGTGCGTACCTCCCTTACACACTGACGTCAAAGGTGAAGTATTTTCCAACCTTACTGTCATTTGCCTCTTAGGGGATTTTGATTGCAAAATACAACCCAAATCTTTCAGTGTAGCAGGTGGTTCTGCTTGTAAAATGTATGTGTCTCATGTATTTTGGGAAAAAAAAAAACCACATCCTGACATTTTCTGTCATAAAAGCTAGCACTTAAAAAAAAAAAAACAAACCAAAACTAACACCACCACCCCCGACCCGTGAAACAAATTAATTCCATTAAAAATAAAAGACATTATTTTATTATCAACATCTGGCTACATTTTAATTATACTTTCAATCCTATGAGTTAGTGATGATGTGACCTATTTAGTACAACATGTTCACAATTTACACTAAAAATTCCTAGAAAGAAATCATCAGATGTAAGTGGACTCTGCCCCAATAAATACAAACCAACTATTAACTAAGTTGCTGACTGCTACTACTGAAAGCTCCCAGCTAAGTTTCCTGTGTGCTTTTGACACAATGGCATGCTCCTGATAGATCATCCTTTCTTGCAGGTTAGAATATCATTCCACATTGAATAACAACATTTGACATATTTGGACAGCAAAATCAGAGCTACCACCATCTAAAAGCCTTCAAATGATACCAGGTGAAAGCAAAATAGAATTTGTCATTGTGAAAGCTTTCTTGAGAAGGTTAGTAGAGCCATTTAGAAAAAATACAGGATGGCATTTGCAGAAGTCTGAAAAGGCCATCATACTTCAACCCACACTTGGGGACAGTTCTCCCCCCCATACTGTACTCACTTGATTACAATATGTGTCGTTAATCACATTTATTGACAGGACTCTGTCTGACGATTTATTTGCCTTTATTGATTACTGATTATTCACCATGCCAATCCATTGCTGAATAATGGACAGATGTGAATCGTTCAATTTTTTTTTTTTAGAAAATCCTTTTCTTTATCACTGTAGAATATAGCACATTATAAAGAATCTCAGTGCTTTCTCCCAAAACTGGAGAAACCCTAAGCACTTCAAGAAGGATGAATGGGGAATTGGTCAGACTGGCTGACAGAGGAAGAATCAGAAGTCTGAATTAATCAATCTTTCTTTGTCTCTCCTTCCTGCTCTTCCCCAAAGTAAAAATGTAGCAGAAGTCTCAATAAACATACCTTCTTCTAGATAAGGAATGGTTGGAGACCTATAAAAGCAAACACTATGATGATTCTGGAGGAATGACCTCAGAAGACCCACAATAACTGGAGCAGAGAGAAACTCTTAGGTGTGTGACTGCCACAGAGATGAAAATTTGGAGAAGCAACAGCAAGCATACCGAGGCCTCAGGCACAGAAGCCAGCAAAGCAGTGGTGGACACTACAGGAAGGTGATGCTGTAAACAGCTGTATGCAAGCTCAAGGCTGAATGAAGGACAGTGAATAAACGAATCCAGAACATACTGAACAGTGTAGCTCAGATAAGAAATTGGAGTTACTGAAAACAGAAAGGTCTTCTCAGCAAGAAGAATCCTATTTCTGTAAATCCATCCAGTAAACATAGGTAAGAGCAGACATATTTGTTATTTTAAAGATATTCTCAAAATGAGTCAATATTGTGAGAATATCAGTTGTCTGAGAATGCAGGTAAATGAGAGCAAAATGTTGATGGGTAATGTTTTTAATTGGTATATAGGGTAAAATGGAAAGGTAGCTGATCATACCTGAAAATATGTAAACTGAGAGTGATAGAGGTCTGGATAAATATGAAGAGTGGTTCCAATTACAAGCAGCAACTCAAACTTGTGAAGAGATGAGCTGATGTATCCTGTGAAACCCAAACACCAGATCTTCAGGAGAGCTTCTAAATCAAACAGAACTGTAAAAGCAACCTAGACAAATACATAAAACAAGAAAGATGTGTTCAAAACACTGAGTTAAATCAATAAGTTTCTATGTCACTACGTCTATCAAGGTTTTGTATGGCAAAAATAAAGACAAACACTCATACTGTAAGCAGAAAAAACAATGAATAATATATTTCCTCATATTGGCTCATATTCTTCCTCAAAATGTAGACTTTATGAAATTTGCTGAAGTTTCAACACAGACATGTAGATTCCACAATTTGGAAGGCATGAAATTGTAAACCCATCCAGTTGACCTTTCACTTCCTGTATACAGATGGAAAGGAAAAAGCTGATAAGACTTTTTTTCAAAATGTGAAGCAAGACATATGAGCTGCCTCAAGAATTTTAAGACATCTGAGGAACAAAGCAAAATTTAGAGATTTCTTGTTTGAAAATTGCTACTTCCATTTTCTAAAACATCCATAGTACAACAGGTGAAACAGTAGAAAAGGGGTGAAGGTGCTTAAGCATCAAAACAAATTTGCAAAAAGAGGAAATTCAAACTCAGTCCCTGACCGGTAAATTTTCACAGTTTTAAAAAGAGATGGTGTTAAAGAAGTTGAGCAAAGAGAGTAAGGTGGGAAGTTACAGGGGAATAATTCTACCTGTAGGCATTGGATGACCGTGGAATTCTTCCAGAGGCCTCTCCTGAAATATTTCCACACTAAAATGCATGATGTTCAGCTTGATAAACGGGAGACAATTTTGCATAGGTTTACATTTTCAAAATTTATTTTCTCTTTCTTCTCTCACTACCAAAAATCCTGCTGGCTAGACATACTTCTTCCTCACCTGTCTTCTTAATTTACCACTGTATACACTCCTTCACTTCCCAGCTGTCAGAAAACCCAATGGAAAATATGTTTTCTCTTTGACTCAGCAATTTTCCTCTCTGACCCTTTACACACTTTAGGGCTTAAAAGAGACACTGAAATAGCATTAGGTGGCATCTATATACAACTAATACTTTCAAAGTGCTGTGCAAACATTAACAAAATACAAGTCAAGCTTCCTTAGAGCGAAAGCGTTACTAGTCTTTTAAGATGGAAAGATTAACTGACTGTGGGCCATAAGGTTTACTGGAGTTGGCAGGGAATAACAAAGTTAGAAAATAAGATTTTAATCCTGAATCTGATAGTGACAATCTCTGCGATGCTGCCTTACTTACATTATTTAAAATTTAAACTCTCCAGTCCATCAAAAATACATTTATCAACATGAAAGAGGGGGTTTTGTGATAGCTAAATAAAATTTCACATATTTTATGTGTACAGGACTGTCACACGCAGGAGTGGAGGTGGAAATTAAACACTGATGTTTATGTCCTATGTTTATTCCCCTAGTTCACACAGCTGTTTAGGAGCAGTGCCACCAGCTATATTATATGACTTCCTCATGGCATGCAAAAGAGTTATCAGGCTTCAAATGTCCTGTGAATGATTAAATCAATGTGAAATGCTTCAGGGCACTCAAAAACTTTCTTTACATTAGGAAAGCAATACTACTAATAAATAATTGTGTGATTTCAGACATACAATGATCCATGCACACAGTGTAGGGACATTTTCATGCTCATATTCCTGAATGTATCTGGCCAGTTTTTCAGCCCTTGTTCTGGTAGCTCAAAGAGCTCAAGGAGAACAACGAGCCAAGTTTCAAGAAAATACACGTTTACATTAAAATCTCTACCTGAAACACAAGGAAAATGTTCTATCAAAAATTTTAAAATGAAACCTCACTTTTAAAGGAAAAAACATCTAATTGAGTCCTGAAAGAATAAGGAGGCAAATTAGGAAAAACGGAGCAGTGGGTAGAAAGCAGCTGGAATTCAGCTTCAAAGCAGGTGGAATAACAATGGCATTTAAATACACACACACACGTACATACTTCACAGCACACAGACTTCCTATTAGGACAAGAACGAACAAATACGATGTTAAGTGTATTTTAATTTATTCTAAAAATGTGTGGGCGGGATCATTTGCATTTTACATGCTTGTCAAATGAATTCAAACCACTAGTACTTAAAAATGTATCAAATGGTTTGCATAACATCTGATTACATTTATACACCTGTCTTCCTGCTGACAGAGCTTGCATTTTTTTCCTTCCTTGTACTTAATTGCAGGAGAAAATTCAAAATAACTGACTAGAACTCTTTGTTAGGTGTGAAATGTAATACAATTTTATAGACGTTTTTAAAATTGTAATCACTCCTTTCATTGCTGTAGAGGCAGGGGAAAGGCAAACTGACATAAGAAGCCAGAGCAGACCCACACAGAAAAGGCAGGTGTAACACATGAGCAGCCACGCTCCACCAGGTTGCCAGTTTTGCTTTGGGGAGGCCATAGATGAGCTTCCACAGTTGGGCTGCTTCTCTGAGGGCTACCTCCCATTCGGTCACCTGCAAGTTTTATGGTACTAATGCTGCCTTCAGCAACATTAACTTATACCAGTAGCCCCTGAATGTTTTTTTGCAGAGGCAGAGCTCAGTATAGGCCAACACCCAACAGTGACAGACCCAGTTCATTTTCTTTGTAACTGTGGCTTACTTGAAAGGTTATAGAGCTGTTAGGAAAGACAAGAGTTCTTCTGAGCAGCATCACTGGGATTAAGGGCACAAACTTCCAGTGCTTCCCTTGCTACCAGATTTGAAACAGCACTCAATCTTTCCTTCAGCCAGGGCAGGGCAAAGGCTACACAAAAGCAGCAGTGCAAGGGGACAGACTGCAAGAGGAACCTAGGAGGAAGTGTGTAGGAGCACCTGTTTTTGAACTCTGATTTTCAGACCCTCTAAAGTAGTGTTTGTAGGAATCTCAGAAGTCTCCAATAAGCCTTCTAGTCTGTAACCTCTTTTAATGGAAGACAATGTGGCAGTTGCATATAAAAACAAACATCCATTGATACCATTAAGTCGGCAAATATAAGAACCCTCTAAACCTCTGTAGGTTTAGTCTGTCACTATTCTGTCTAGGTATTGAGCAGGTAACATCAACATCCTCAATAACAATTACCAAAGTGAGTTTGAAGCTCTGTTCTTTCCAGGTTCTCATATACTGCGTTGGGGTTTTGAGTCATCCTGCTAAAAGTCTGGTTTTTCTTAGTCTGCGGGGCTGATGTACATAAGTTGAAATGCTCATCAGAACCTTGTATTTGCTACTGGGTATACAAAATTATGCAGCTGATGGGATCTGCGTTTAGAACTAATTTCTGTCTTTTACCTTTTTGTCTTACCTTTCCCTCATTTTCTCTTGAGTCTGTCTTCTCTTTCCAACAAAGAAAACACTGTTTTTTTCTGGGTACTGGGTATCTACTATTGTGTTGCAGAAGGTAAAGGCAGGGACTGGGAGAATGAAGAACCAGCCACGGTAGGAGAAGATCAGGTCTGAGACTATCTAAGGAACCTGAAGGTGCACAAGGCCATGGGATCTGATGAGATGCATCTGAGTGTTCTGAGGGAACTGGCAGATGAAGTTGCTAAGCCCCTACCAATCATATCTGAGAATTCATGTCAGTCTGGTGAAGTTCCCACTGACTTGAAAAGCCAAAACATAATACCCATTTTTAAAAAGGGAAAAAAGGAAGACCTGGGGAACTACAGTCTAGTCAGTCTCACCTCTGTGCCTGGCACAGATGGAGCAGATCCTCCTGGAAACTATGCTAAGGCACATGGAAAATATGATGATTGGTGACAGCCAACATGGCTTCACTAAGGACAATTGTGTCTGACAAATTTGATGGCCTTCTATGACGGGGTTACAGCATTGGTGGAAAAGGGAAGAGCGACTGACATCATCTACCTGGACTTGTGCTAAGCATTTGACAGTGTCCCACACAACATCCTTGTCTCTAAATTGGAGAGACACGGATTTGACGGGTGGACCACTCAGTGGATAAGGAATTGGCTGGATGGTTGCACTCAAAGAGTTGCAGTCAATGGCTCAATGTCCAAGTGGAGACCAGTAACGAGTGATGTTTCTCAGAGGTCAGTATTGGGACTGGCACTATTTAACACCTTTGTTGGTGACATGGTGTTGTGGTTTAGCCAGCAGCTCAGCCCCACACAGCCGCTCGCTCACTCCCCACCAGCAGGATGGGGGAGAGAATCAGAAGGGTAACAGTGAGAAAGCTCGTGGGTTGAGATAAGAACAGTTTAATAATTAAAATAAAACAATAATAACAACAACAATAATGCAATGAAAAGGAAAATAACAAGAGAGAGGTGAAACCCACGGTGGGGGGAAGGGGGAATGAACAACAAAAACAAACCACATGCGACGCAGCCCCTCACCACCCACCGACCCGACGCCGCCAGTCCCCGAGCTGCAACCGCCCCCCCATGCACCAATTGCCCCCATTAATGTACTGGTCGTGGCATCACATGGTGTGGAACGAACACCCCATTGGCCAGTCGGGGTCACCTGTCTGGGCTGTGGCCCCGCCCCCCCAGCCTCCCGCCCACGTGGCAGAGCGCGGGAAGCTGGAAAGGTCCCTCACTGCTACAGGAGCTACTTAGCAACACTGAGCCACTACTTAACAGCAACTAAAGCATCACTGTGCCATCATCATTTTACCAGTTACAGTGAAGCAAATTAACTCTATCCCAGCCAAAACCAGCACACAAGGACAGTGGGACTGAGTGCACCCTCAGCAAGTTTACACCAGTCTGTGTGGTGTGGTGGTACACACTGGAGGGAATGGGTGTCATCAAGAGGGACTTTGACAGGCATGAGAGGTGGGCCCATGCGAACCTCTTGAAGTTCAACAAGGCCAAGTGCAAGGTCCCACACATGGGTTGGGGCAATCCCAAGCACAAATACAGGATGGGGGGAGAATGGATCGAGAGCAGCCCTGAGGAGAAGGACTTGTGGGTGTTGGCTGATAAGAAGCTCAACATGACCTGGCCATGTGTGCTTGCAGCCCAGAATGCTGCATCAAAAGAAGCGTGACCAGCAGGTTGAGGGAGGTGCTTCTCCCCTTCCACTCCACTCTCATGAGACCCCACCCGGACTACTGCACTGGGGCCCCCAACATAAGAAGGACATCAACCTGTTGGAGAGAGTCCAGAGGAGGGCCACAAAGATGATCAGAGGGCTGGAGCACCTCTCCTACGAAGACAGGCTGAGAGAGTTGGCATTGTTCAGCCTCAAGAAGAGAAGGCTGTGGGAAGACCTTATAGCAGCCTTCCAGTACCTGAAGGGGGTGGGCCTACAAGAAAGCTAGAGAGGGAGTTTTTACAAGGGCATGTAGTGATAGGACAAGCAGTAATGGCTTTAAACTAAAAGAGGCCAGATTTAGACCAGACATAAGGAAGAAATTCTTCACTATGAGTGTGGTGAGACACTGGAACATACTGCCCCAAAAAGTTGTGGATGCCCCATTCCTGGAAGTGTTCAAGGCCAGGTTTGATGGGGTTTTGAGCAACCTGATCTAGGGGAAGGTGTCCCTGCCCACAGCAGGGGGGCTGGAACTAGATGATTTTTAAAGTGTTTTCCAATCCAAACCATTATATGATTCTATTATTCTATCTAGGTAACTTCACTCAGATCTGTCTATTGAATTTAAATGGATGTATGTCTACAGTTCAAGGCCACTAAAACATGTGGTCCATAGAATGGACTGAGTGAGCTATTTTATTAGATCATGTCTGCTCCTAAGGCCAGCAGCTTCCAAGATGACTTATTGAAAATGTATCAGAAATCCAGATATGTCTGCTGTAATCTGTCTGGCTATTTCCTTTAGCAAAGTGAAGCCCCAATGCTATGTACAGCTCAAGTAAGCTCCCTCTGAAGGGAGAGGTTTCTGCAGCCTAGTCTAACAGAAAATACAGAGCAACAGCAGTGTACCCTGCTCCAAGCACCCTGCTCCTGACCAAGGAAACAAACAAGCCACTGTGGAATAATCCACACTATTTGAGTATTCAGCCTCTTCAAGGCTCTTAAAAACAATTTATTTGTACGCCCTGTGCTGCAAAGAACAAGTTTCACAATAACCAAGTAGGAAATGACACCAGCTTATCAATTTCTCCTCTCTCCCAGGATTTCTTTTACTCTTCTGCTCTTCTATGACTGTACTTCATACCTCCTCTTGTAAGATACTAGAGGTTTGTTCTTGTTTTTTACAGTGTTTCTAGTAAAAGCATCACAGGTAAAAAAAAAAAAGAAAACCAACAAATGGACGTCAAAAGAGTATGCCCTACAAATAAATAAAATACCTTTCTCTATTCCAAACTAATTTACCTTACATACTTAGAGATGTAAACATGTAGAATGTTAACAAATGAGTTTTCTGACAACCTCCCCACTAATAGATCAATAATCTAAGCTATGCAGAGACAGAAAAATATATTTTTATTTATTTAAAAGAAAACCAGACATCGCTTATAGGACAGAATTATAATATACTAGTACACATCATGTACTCATCTTGCATTATTAAACCCTGGCAAGTATTTCTGTTGGAAAAAATCCCCAAACCTTACATTTGAAATAGATGTTGAAGACAGCATTTCTAGCACTGATTAATAAAAGCATAATTATACTATATGTTCAGTGCCAAAACAGAAATAGCACATGCAGCGTTTCCTATTTTGAATATAAATAGAATTAATGTTGTTTTGTTAAGAATCTAGGCTCTGCTTGCTGTATCCTGGGCAAAAAGCAAAAATGCCTACCATGAAAAGATCATGATCTCGGGCTTTAAGGCTGTCTTAATTATTTGTTTCTGGCCTAGGATACTGTACTGGTTTTAGGTGGGATAGAGTTAATTTTCTTCACAGTAGCTAGTATGGGCTATGTTTTGGATTTGTGATGAAAACCATGTTGATAACTTAGGGATGTTTTAGATACTGCTGAGCAGGGCTTACACACAGTCAAGGCCTTTTCTGCTTCTCACCCCACCCCACCAGCGAGCAGGCTGGGGGTGCACAAGGAGTTCGGAGGGGACAGAGCTGGGACAGCTGACCCCAACTGACCAAAGGGATATTCCATACCATACGATGTCATGCTCAGCATATAAAGCTTGGGGAAGAAGGAAGGGAGGATGTTCAGAGTGATGGCATTTGTCCTCCTAAGTAACTGTTATGTGTGATGGAGCCCTGCTTTCATGGCTGAACACCTGCCTGCCCATGGGAAGCAGTGAATGAACTCCTTATGTTGCTTTGCTTGCACACGCAGCTTTTGTTTTACCTATTATACTGCCTTTATCTCAACCCATGAGTTGTCTCACTTCTATTCTGCTGATTCTGTCCCCATCCCACTGGGGGAGAGCGAGCGAGCAGCTGTGTGGGGCTGAGCTGCCTGCCAGGGTTAAACCGTGACGGAGATTAAAATGAGTTTCCCTGTCCTCACTTCTATTGTCAAATATGTGGGGGGTGTCAGAAGAGCACCCAGCATTGCTTGGTTTTATTCTGATGTCTTATTCCCAGGGTCATACTCTTTCACATTCATGTTGTTTTTTGAATATGCTCAAAACTTGAAATAAAATAAAGATAATAGATTTCACAATTTGTCTTGTAATTGTTGGCTGGGCCAACATTGAATCAATGTTCATACAAACTGCAGCTATCTCCAGTGGCATGAGAGACAGCAGAGCATGATGCAGCACTGATGTCTCTACAGTCTGCACTTTTTCAAGTGTTTGGACTCTGGTGCTACCTTCAACTTTTCTTTGATTTCATTTTTGTCCCAGCACTGGTGAAGTGTCAACTAAGGTAAATTAAAAAAATGGGTATCTACTCAACCTCCTTTACAAAAGGAAGATTCATAAAGCATCATAATGTTACAGACTAAAGGGTTTAAAGATGGGTGCTTGAGCCTGACTTTCAAGTGTATTTAGACATTTAAAATCCCAAGAGTACAAATCATCAAACTTTTTGACTTGTAATTCCTCTGCCATTGGTATTTCTTTGTTACTCCTATTACAAGGCAATATCAATGGCAGAGGAATCACAAGGAATATACTGTTATCATGCACTCTAGCCTAAGAATGTCCCTTCTGTCTCCAAAGAAGGACTGTGTAATTATTGAAGCCAGGGAAACTGCAGTAACGATAAAGCTAGACATGTGCCTAATCCAGGCAACTGTAATCAACACTTTCAGAGAACTGATCTCAGTGAATTTCAGCACTGGTGGCTTTATACTTAGCTAAAGTGACAATTCACAGTGCCTATGGAAATAAGTATTTTTAATAAAGAATGACACAATACTGATTTCACTCTTGATTCAGGAAAAACAAATATCTATTTGAAGCTATGCCTGTACATTAGTGCCAAAGACTTCAAGTATTTTTTTAACTGAATTAAGTAGTACTAAAAAGACACATAGGCAAGGTTCTAGTATCTTTAGTGCATGCTCTACAGTAAAATCCTTGACCAGTTAATGACTCAGGCAGGCTCCCTGCCAGAATGTCACTTATAAAGAAACTTTTTACCTCCACTTCACTGCTTCAGGAGCACAGCCTCCTCCTTCATTGAATTAATGACTGAATAGCTCTTTTTTTTTTCTTTTGCAGAGTGGTCTTGAGGTTACTAAAGCCAGGTTATTTGCAACCCTATTTTGGTTATGCTTAAGGACCTTCTTGCAGCTAAGTATAGGTTGAATAAAGATGATTTAGGAAGGAATACTATATTCTTTAAATACAGTGTTTTGTTATTTTTTTAAAGTTAAATTCTTCTGGATGTTACACTCTTGCTACAGAAAGATAGCAACTCAGCAGCCATGTATTGCCTGCAGATGTTATACTTAAGCCTCAGCTCATTACTACTGACATTTTGTTTCAGGAAATTACCTTTCAAAAGGTTGTAAGATAGGGCTGTCAGCCTTTGTGAGACAGAGGAACTTGAACAAGTTAGCAAAGAATTCTTGGAATGCTTAAGGGAATAAAAAAATTATATACTAAAATGTGCTTGACATTCACATTTTCTGCTTTAGCTTATCTTGAAAAATATCCAGATAGTCTTTTCAGCATACTCACCTCAGCTAGGTAAAATTCATCGTATTGCCTCTTAAAATTTTCTCCTTTGTAGTAGTTACTAGCAGCAACAATCACATCTACAGCCACCATGCTTAGTATGAACATATGAAACACAGATGACCTCATCATTTTCTGCAAAAGAAAAAGAAAATTTTATCATCAAAATGAGTCAAACCACATGCATTATGAAGCTTTATTACACTGTCAAAACACATTCTACTATAATAATATGTTTTTATAAAGCTTTTTAACATTATTTTAAATTTTAAAAAATATATTCTAGTATATTGGTTCAACTGGTTTGTATGTGCAAGTTGGTGGTTTTTTTACTTTTCAGTTTTTTATTTGCCAATTGACTACTATTGCCTACTTACCGAAGGCTTATCATTTAATATGATATCCATTGCTTCAGTAAACTGTACTTCTAACTACTCAATTGCCTGTGGTTAATACTCCTTCATTATGATTTATTCATGCAGATCTTAATGACTTATTTTTCAGGAACAAGTAACATCAATTCTATCTTGTGCATTGCTTTTGCTTAAGAAAGATAAATAATATGGGATTCATCTGAAGTCAAACTATTGCCTAAAAGTTTAAAACATATCTACATATAATAGGTATGCACATCTGGGACAATGAACTGTGAAGTACTTCACAGATAATTCACTTATCTGTGCTCTTAATGCTTTGTGTCACTGCTGCTGCAATCGCACAAGAGAAAAGAGAAATGGAGGCACGCAGCACTGGCCAGGAGTCTACATCCATGCGTTGCCAAAACAGTAGTGATAGAAGGTATGCCAGAAGTTCAAAGAACTAAATTCTAGGCCCCCACCACAGAGAGCATGGACTTATGATTTACCCTGAAAACTTAACCTCTACCCTTACTAGGCCAGCCATACCTGTTCCAGTAGAAGCTAGAGTCAAACAGGCAGAATGTAGTGTTATTTTACATTAAACCATCTTTGAATGGAAGGCCACTAGTATCTACATTTTTAACAGTCTTTTCACAAGGAAGACAATTTATGTCTTTAATGTTTATTTGCAAACACAGCACAAGTAAGTTATGAACCATTAAGGTTCCTTGTGTTTGTATGTAAATTTAAGTTGTGTTCACATTGGAAAAGGCCATTTTTATTTGCTCCTCAGTTTATATGTAAAAGTGCCTGACAAAATTTCAGGAAAAATAAAACCCAAAATATAGAACTACTCTGCCTCTTCTCAACTTCCTCCTAACGACTCTGTGTGCCTGTACTGATTTATATTCACAAAATCACATAGAATCATAG
This sequence comes from Phalacrocorax carbo, assembly GCF_963921805.1. NCBI lineage: Eukaryota > Metazoa > Chordata > Aves > Suliformes > Phalacrocoracidae > Phalacrocorax > Phalacrocorax carbo. The sequence goes on along the minus strand of NC_087513.1, from coordinate 158,300,145 downwards.
AATTATTAAGGTTGGAAAAGACCTCTAGGATCATCAAGTCCAACCATCAACCCAATACCACCATGCCTCCTAAACTTTGCCCTGAAATCACATAATTATTTAGGTTGGAAGGGACCTCTTGAGATTATCTAGTATACCCCTGCCTGCTGAAGCAGAGTCAGCTAGAGCAGGGATTCCAGGACTGTGTCCAGTCAGGGTTTGAATATCTCAACAGATATCACAACCTGATTGTGCAACCTATTACACTGTTCAACCACCTTCACAGTGAATGAGTCTTTTCTTGCGTTCAGATGTTCAAAATTAGACAATGTCCCAGTGGCAGAAGAAAAATATGATCACAGAATCTCTAAGATTAGAATGGGCCTCTTGAGATCATCTAGTCCAACCCCTCTGCTCAAAGCAGTGCCACCTAGAGATGGTTGCTCAGGACCACATCCAGTCAGGTTTTGAATATCTCTAAGGATGGAAACTCTATAACCTGCCTGGACAACCTCATCCTGTGTTTTTACAGTGAAAGCTTTTTCTCTTGTTTAAATGGAATTTCTTGGTGTTTCAGTTTGTGCCCATTGTCGCTTATCCTACCACTGAATACTACTGAGAAGAGCCTGGCTCCATGTTCTTTACTTCCTCCCATCAGGTATTTTTCCATACTGATAACATCTCCTCCTGAGCTTTATTTTCTCCAGGCTAAACAGTTGCAGCTCTTTCAGTCCTTCCTCATACAAAATATGCTCCAGCCCCTTTATCACCTTTGTGACCCTCTGCTAGACTCAGTCCAGTATGTCCACATCTTTCTTGTGCTGAAAAGCCCAAAACTGGATAGAACACTCCGGATGGCCTCACCAGGCCTGAGTAGAGGGAGATCAGCTCTCCCAGCCTGCTGGCAATGCTCTAATTCTGCCCAGAAAGTTGTTGGTCTTCTTTGCCTCAAGAGCACACGGCTGGCTTATGTGCAACTTCTTGTCCCCCGGGACACCCAAGGTTTTTTCTGCTAAATTGCAGCTAGTTGGTGCCAAGCCTATACTACTATTCCTTCTTCAGTGTAGGACTGTGCTTCTCCCTTTGTTGAAAATCATAAGGTTCCTGTGTGGTCAGTTCCCTAGCCTATCAAGATGCCTCTGAATGGCAGCACAACCATCTGGTGTATCCAGCATTCCTCCCAGTTTTCCATCATTTGCAGACTTGTTGGAAGTGCACTCTGTGCCATCATCCAGATCATTAAGAGGGTGCTGATGAATCATGAATGGCCTTGCAATAACATTGGCCAGCTCCCTTAGCAATCATGGGTTCATCCCACCAGATTCCACAGACATCTGTATGTCCAATTTGTTTAAACGTTTCTTAACCTGATCATCTTCCACCAAGAGTAAGTCATCATGGTTCTAGACTTTCTCACAAGTCTCAGGGGCTTGGTGTTCCTGAAGGTCAGTCTTACTCATCAAGACAGAGGTGAAAAGGCATTGAGTACTTCAACCATTTCTATGTCACCAGGTCCCCTAAACCATTCAGCAGCAGGCCCACATTTTTCCTAGTCTTCCTTTCGCTGCTCTTAAATCTGTAGAAGCCCTTCTTGTTGCCGTCCATGCTCCTTGGCAGATTCAACTCCATGTGGGCTTTGGCTTTCCTAGCCCTATCCCTCTGCTCTCAGACAGAATCTTTGTATTCTGCGTGGGCCACCTGGCCCTGATTCCACCTCTTGTATGCTTCCTTTTTATTTTGAGTTTTGTCCAGATGTACTTATTCATCCATGTGGGCCTCCTGCCACATCTGCTTGATTTCCTGCACTTGGAAGGGGACCTTTTTTGAGCTTGGAGGAGGAGATCCTTAAAAATCAGCCAGTTCTTCTGGACCCTCTTATCTCAAAGACTGTACCTCATGGGATTCTTCCAAGCAGATACCGGAACATGAAAAAGTCTGCTCTCCTGAACACCAGGGTTGTGGTCCTGTCTTTTGGCTTTATTCCCTCCTTGCAGGATCCTGAACTCCACAATCTCATGGTCATTGCAACCAAGACTACCCCTGAACCTCACAGTCTGACCAGTTCCTCCTTGCTTGTATGAGGTCGAGCCAGAATACCTGCCCTCATCAGCTCACATGTGTTACCATCACTGCAATCGAGAAACCTGAATTGTTTCCTGCTGTGTTGTCCTTCTAGCAGACATCACAGTAAATTGCCCCAGGAGAACCCAGGCCTGTTAATGTGAAGATGTTATGGAAGAATGAAAAAATTAAGTAACACATATTTTTACATTTTAAAGATCTAATAACATGTTAGAAGATTCATATATACAGTTGTAAAATACTGTCTCAGTCTTCAGTGAGCTAAGGTTGTTATGTTGATAAAGAGTTGTCTACATTTACATTTTATGTTTAACGCTGCCTCGAGCTCAGGGACTTGACCAAGCTACTCGTCCTACTACTGGGCTTTTTTTGTGATCAAATTAGAACACAATATGGTATGTATGGGAAGCTGCAAGGACTAGCACTTGTTCAGGCTTTTAGCAAAACTTGTACCAGCCTACAGGAGGATTCATCCCCTGTTGAATTCCACTCATGTTTTAACATAGTTTGCTTAAATTGAAGCTGAGTGGAGACTAAGCACATATTTACAAGCATTCAGCTAACAGGACTGCCTGTCTCTTAACATCAGGACTTCTTGTGCAAATCACCGTTAGCACTGCAGACAGAAGACAGCCCAACCCTCCTCATGCAAGCTGACTTCCTTTTGATCCTAGCGGCGTAAAATGATTGTATATTCCAATCTAGAAATGGAGGCTTAGGAGATAAAGCCTGACAGTCAGAAATTTACAGAACAAGCCTGGGCTAAGAACAATGCCTAAAGTGCAGTGAAGTCACCAAAATGGAATGGCTACATGAGATCTTGGTTTTATTTTTATTCCACAAGACAAGCTATAAGAGTACTATAATTAAAGATAGGGCTACTGGCATCAATCATGCATTTTTGTCAGTGGTGTGATTCAAAACAGGTAGCATCGTATCTGTTACATTTCTATTTCACACAAGTTCTAAACAGATAGTTAGTCTCTCTGCCTATTTTACGCTGTGTTTTTAATAGTGTCAAAATTTCCTTCACAGTAACAAAGTATTCTGCCTCAGTTGTGAAAGGACTTGCTAAAAGAAACTAGTAATTGAGGCTGTAAAATGCACTTTTCTCTCCCTTCACAAAAAACAACAACAGGGAAGCAAAACGGTAATACAGGAAGAATAAAAATGTATAAACCGCCTTGGTATATATGTACGTACATGCATAATTTCTCATACAGTCCGTACCTTCGGACACTCATCAAAAGATTTTCCAGTGGTATATTTAATGCTGGGAAATAAATTACAATAACATAAATAATATCTTAATTGGAGTATGATTCAGTAAATTTCAATAAAGCTTCTTCTCAATTACTAAAGGTCGCCTTCCCACCTCAGCTGAACTGAAAGGAGATGATTTAGCTAACAGAGAGTATTATGTTGGCATAACACAATTCAACACCAAGATAATAAGGAAGGAGGTTCAGACAGGATACAAACTAGGCACAGGCTCCGTAGAAGCAGGAACAGCTGGCTGAGGCAGCAAATTAGGAGATGGTTGTGGCAGGCAATGTGAAAAGCAGCTAGTTGCTGGCAGAAAGACAGAGAGCCCATGGGGCCAGCAAGTTGGAGGTATCTGTGCAAATACACATGCACAGCAAGGACACTATGCTGAGGAGACCCAAAAAAGAAAATCACTGCTTTTAAATCCTGGGACTGGCCTGCTCATGGGGGACAGACTGGCATCTGTGTTTCTTAATTTTTTCTACAGCATGTCAGCATCTAGCTGCTCACTTGTCATGAATGCTATGCGTGATAAGCAGCTTTCCTTTTGGCCTCTCGGAGACAGACTGCAATATCCTTAGGAGATCAATCACAGTCCTCTAGCCCACACACCTACTGTGTTCAACTTCCCCCCCACTTTAATCTGTCTTAGTTTGTTCCTTCTGCACCACAGAATTTTAATTTGGATTTGTACCCTTGTAATGGTTCAACTGCACCTCTGCTGTAATGTTTGACCATGACAGTTCACTGTCTCTTTACATGTTTCTGTATTTCAAATGAGGTCTGAGAGAAAGCTGAATTTAGCCCACAGCACTTGCCCAAGCCTTAAAAATCATTTTGGATCACCGGATCAGCAGCGTGTCATTTGGATTACAGCCCTTTTCAGAGCACACAGCCATGGAAAATTCTCTGTGCAAACTTGAAAGAGGAGACATAATGCCAGTTTTTGTTCTTGTTTAATTTACTGACCTTTTTCAGCCCTCGGATGTGTGTTTCTTAAACTGTGTATGAATAAGATGAGAGAAATGTTCTGATGTTGCTGTCAGCCAGTTGCATGATGGGAAAATTGTGTCTAATATTAAATTGGACTTAAGATTAGCTGCGTTGAAGCAGTCTCAAGTGAAATTCCCTGTTGCTGCCATCAATCAGCTACAACAGTGAAGAATTTCTTATGTTTACTATGAATCACTTCTAATGCTGGCACCTGGCTTCATGCAGGATGACAATTCTCAGCGTCCAGGACACTGTGAAGAACGTGGATGGCACACCGCATTAAAGATGCAATGGCCATAAAAGCCAATACATGACAAACCATTAATGATCCAAATTCTTTCAGTGATCGGAAACACACAAAGGAGTTGAGGATTTGCTTAGTGCCTAGATGGGAATGTCATGAAAGCAGAAAAGACTTCTAAAATACTACTCATTTATTTAACATTAGGAATGTGGTTGTTACAGCTGAGGAACTCTAAATGAAGAATTGCATAATATCCTGGATTCTTCGAAAAGCTCAAGTAAGCAGTGACACTGGAATTGCTGACAGGAGGAGCCTACCTGGGTCACTTAGCCTTATGTGACTAAGTCTAAGTATGGTCTAAAGCAGTCTTCTGTCACTCCAGGAGTACCAGAATGGGGTACATGGCTCCAATACTCCTTCCACCTTCCTGCATGGCAGAGGGAGGATGAGTGACATGAATTGGCCTTTGTCAGCTCGCTGCCATGGAGAAAATCCGCAGCAGCTGCCACTTACACAGCCAGAGCCACAGACCTGGCTCAGGAAAGCAGTCACTAAGCAAACTAGAATAACTGAAGATGGAACTACGTTTTCTTAATTCTAAGTGCCTTTTTGAGGTTTGATGTGTACATCAGGTCATTCCCTGTACCACCATCCTTTATGTGGGATTTTTGTTTCAAGTCTATAATAGTTCTTGCTTACTAAGCAAGCAGGCAAGTGTTGCAAACTTCTAGGGTCTGACTGACTGACTTAGTAATAAAAGAACACATGGGCCATGTTACCCTGATATTACTAGCTCAAAACTGGCCGGGCTGGTAATGTTCAATATTACCATGTGAAACTTTGAAAGAGGTGTCTTTAAAGGGCTCAATGGTTTCATTCAGACCTACAGAAATTCAGACTGCATTTGACAATACTTAACACTCTTTGTAATGGTCTAAGAAAAAAAAAAAACCACGGACAAATTGGCTTGAAGAATAAAAAAATTACTGATGAAGCCCTCAAACTTATTAGTACTGAGGAAGACATGGTGAGAATTAGATATGAAGAAAAGCTCTGATTATTTTGGCTCTTTAGTGTGTGCATAATTGTCAGACAGGCAGGGTAGCTCTCAAAAGTACCAAACCGATTAATGAACAGTGTAAACATCATTTAACTAAAAGACTTGGATAATCGCTATATGGGTAAGCAGGTTTTTTCCTAATTTTGATACTCTTGAATTGTGTATTCATCAACACACCACTGCAGGAAAAATATGGTTGTGCCTGTACCTCTTTATATTTTAGATATACTTTAACACTTCATAAAACAATAGCATCTCCTCCTCCATGTTTTAATAGGATGGCTCAGGCAAGCTGCTTACTCCCTCTTCACCTTCATCAGCTTTTGCTGTTTGCCAAGAAAGCTAGGTCCTGCTAAAAGACTTCAGCCAAGCTTCCAGCTATGGCTGTTGAAAGACCTTATAATGGCTACATGATTATTGTGGTTAATTTTGTAACTATTGCTATAATGATATTGTAGGTTATTTGTACTCATGTCTGCATATGCCTACGGGAAGACCATCCTCTCTGGTAGCTAGAATAGATTTTGATTTTTTGAAATTGTTGTATAGATGTGTACAAAATAGTTGGGTCATATTTTGAAATAGTTATCACAAGTGAGAAGGTTACATTTGTGCTTCTCCAGTGTTTTTCACTTATGGGCCTGTTCCCGCCTAGATGACAGCACTGCAGTTGCATGAAGGCAAATATGACTACCAGCTTATTTCAGTGTACAGCACCACCACGACTTGTGGTGGTAGTACGTTCTGTAACTGCACTGCAAGCCTTATGGTACCTGATGAATTCTTAAAGTGCCATTAGCTGGGGTCATATGACTATCACAGAATACAGAACCCTTGTCCAGAAGACCTAAACAAACCATGACTCAAGTTCATTACAGCAGCATGGAAAACAGTAAGTCAAATAAAAAATGAACATTTATTGTGAGTAAATTATCTTTTTTTTTTTTTTTGGCAATTTCTTCAGAGCTTGGACCACAACTTCTGAATACATTTAGATGGTTCATAGGTTTTATACAACACAGCCAGTTTAAGTTGTATGCATAGAATTCATACCACTAAGAAAGTAACATGGGAAACAAGTCACTCAAGGTGCTAGCCAATATAGATTTCACACTGAAAGAAAAAGACATCACATGCTTCCTGGAACAAGACTAGAAATAGCCAAGAAAACTCGACTTCTGGGATTCTGTGCAACATGATTTCTAAGAGCCACTGAGCAAAGATTCAGTCTTAACCTAAAGAAAAGGACAAGTTTTTGATCCCGTACAGGTTTAGTATACTTGTGGTGTTTATTTTCCTTTTTTTTTTTTTACAAAGTGCTTGAAGATACCTTGACTATGAAAGGAGCTTTAGAAAATCACATTCTATACACTGCTAATCATAGATAATTCATAGCATGAATAGGATAAATTTGATTTTCATCTTGTTGGTTAATGGCCATCTGAGCAAGTACAAAATTGTAAAATTGCAGGAAATTTTCCCTTTTGTTTGCAGAACATTGTAGAGCATTTTACAAGCTGTGTAACTAATTTTCTATAAACCATTTTGCTTTCAACTTTGTGACTGCCTGACAAAGATATGCTTGTAAGGAGAATTTAGCAAAGTATTCTCATGCTCTGCAATCTGAACATTTCTGAAAATTATTAAGCATTAACCACAAATTTTAAGGGAACAGGCTTTTAATATCTTACATTGATGCAGTTATATATCAGTGTGGGACATTTAAAAACATTGAAAATCTGAGATATCATCTACTGTATTTGAGAGGAACTTCCAGATGCTAGATGCATTCAAGTGATGCAATTTCATTTAGGAAGCAAGGTAAAGGGAGAGTTTTTAATTAAGGATGTTAAAAGGGGTGGCTTTTAGACACTGCAGAGAAAATAAGTCAGCAGTCTCAGCTCAGACATTATTAACTTTGTGATGGCAGGGAGGCAGTGTTGGCTTTCCTATACAGGCTGCCTGTCCCAGTGCAATGAGAATAGGGTGATTGTTCACTACTTTAGGCTATAGAGACTTGCTTTAACATTCTTTATGATGGCAGAGAAACTTCTCAGGGTAGTAATGTAGTAGAGATGAATGTAAAGACTGTTTACGACCCATAGTCCAATGAAAAATCTCCTTGGAAACTCTAGTTACTTTAAGATTACTTTAGCATAGAGGACCTTTGTTACCAGTTGCAGGAGATAATACAGAAGGTATGGTGATATTTAAGGAAGCACAAGGCTTCCCCAAAAAATAAATAACATCATAACTCTTGCAAATTTTAAAATATGCAATTGGAAAACCTTTCCATAAATGTTATCTGGCTGCAGCAGAGGTGACCCTGGCCTGGCAGAAAGAGCAGCATAGACAGTAATCTATCCTGGCTTGAAAAATATTTTATGCATTTCACATTAGTGTGCTTCTGTTTCCACCTTCTACCTAATCTGATTAGGTAAAACTCAAGGTAGGCACTGTATTGAACTATGTGTTTTTACAGGGCTTCCCACTACGCAGCCTCAAAATACGCTGGAAATTGGACTATTACTGAATAATGGCAACATTTCAGGACATGCAAATACATACTCTGATAGGCAAGCAGGGTCCTGCTTTTTGTGCAATCACAACTTGTTTTTTAAAGATGTCATTTTCACATCACTTATAGCTAAAATTATACAGAAATCAGCAATTGGCAAAGACTATCTTCCAATCATCTGAATGTCTCTGTAATATTTGAAAATACAAACAATTAATGAACCTGTCATATTGTACCACACTCTCCTGCCTTTTTGCATAGCAATTTTTGATTGAAAAATAAAAAAAAAACTACGTAAAAAAGGCAAACTGAATTTTGGTCAAGGGAATGAAGTAAAGTCAGTAACTCAGGAAGAATGAGAAAATACACACTTAGAAAGTAAATGAATGGAAATGATAGAAAGCTTACTGAAGAGAATTGGAAAACTCTAAGATATGACCTTTCTGAGTAACCAAACTTTAAAGGCAAAAGTTTCTGTCAGAAATTAGGTATCTTTTTTCTCCTTACATTCTAGATTTGATAGCCAGTCCTATTTCTGCTATAGAGCTAAAGAATCAATGTTGCATATGCCTCTTTCAGGCTAGCTGCATCCTGTTAATTCATACCTTGCAGTAACAGAATAAAGCAGTAGTATAGGTACACTCCTGTATGCCTCTTACTAACAGTAGTCACTTTTCTCCTCCCACAATCTTCTAAGGGAACAGTGAAAAAGAGAAATGGTGGCTCTTCTACCCTAAAAATCCATGAAATAATGGCTTCTTTGAAACTAAATTAAGCTCCTCCTCACCAGTTTATAAATCAGCTAGCACAGATATGTCATTTTCTTTGCAAAAAGATAGAGAGGAAGTAAGCAGCCTTTCAGTGACTGCAATCTGACTTAGAGAAATGGAGAGCAGCAGCTGCAACATAAAAGAAACCTAAAAATACTACTTAAATTGTTCATGATAACAATAATGCATAGAGATTGTTACCTTCCCCTCAGATTTTAGAACTGTTAGTAAGTATATCATCACCTCAGCAGTAATTTTCTTAAAGCTACATACTATGAAATGCAAAACAGAACCCAAATAATATGAATACAGATTTAACTCTTTCCTAAACATTGCAACACAGTTCAATTCAGAAAATAAAATGAGACAAAATAATTACTGTATAAAACCTGAAATAAAATAGGCCAAAATAATTTTTGGTTTATATCTAGTGACAGTCACTAGACTTAATCTAAGCTGTAGGGCTGAAGTGGACCTGTACTTTACTAAGGTGTAATTAATCACCTGCTTGTCCTATGTTGATTAGTATAGTCCCTCACACCATAGTACTTTCAAAATGAAAGCCTACAAGTTCTTTTCCTTTCACAATAAAAAAGTACCCTTAACTTTGCAAATTATTGCTGATCTCTTAGCAGCAACCTAGGTATTTGGACTAGTTTCAAAGCACAGTGATAAATGGATTTAACCGCAGGTACAGGAAGCAGAACAGACCCAGTTTAACACTTCCACCTGGTCATATTATACACCACATATATGCATATATACAACCCCACAGAATCATAGAATGGTTTGGTTTGGAAGACACCTTTAAAGACCATCTAGACCAAATCCCCTGCAATAGGTGAGAACACCTTTCACTAGATCAAGTTTCTCAAAGCCCTATCCAACCTGACTTCGAACACTTACAAAATAGATGTACATATATGTACAAGCATATGCACATATATAAAATCATAGAATCATAGAATCATTTAGGTTGGAAAATACCTTTAAGATCATCAAGTCCAACTGTTAACCTAGAACTGCCAAGTCCACCATGAAACCATGCCCCTAAGCACCGCATCTACACATCTTTTAAATACCTCCAGGGATGGTGACTCAACCACTTCCCTGGGCAGCCTGTTCCAGTGCTTGACAACCCTTTCAGTGAAGAAATTTTTCCTCATATCCAACCTAAACCTCTCCTGACACAACTTGAGGCCTTTTCCTCTTGTCCTGTTACTTGTTACTTGGGAAAAGAGACCAACACCCACCTCGCTACAACCTCCTTTCAGGTAGTTGTAGAAAGCAATAAGGTCTCCTCTCAGCCTCCTCTTCTCCAGACTAAACAACCCCAGTTCCCTCAGCTGCTCCTCATAGGATTTATGTGCTCCAGACCCTTCACCAAATTCACTGTCCTTTTTGGACACGCTCCAGCACCTCCATGTCCCTCTTGTACTGAGGGGCCCAAAACTGAACACAGTACTCGAGGTGCGGCCTCACCAGTGCCGAGTACAGGGGCACGATCACTGCCCTGCTCCTGCTGGCCACACTATTCCTGATACAAGCCAGGATGCTGTTGGCCTTCTTGGCCACCTGGGCACACTGCTGGCTCATGTTCAGCCGGCTGCCAGCCAGCACCCCCAGGTCCTTCTCTGCTGGGCAGCTCTCCAGCCACTCCTCCCCTAACCTGTAGCGTTGCATGGGGTTGTTGTGACCAAAGTGCAGGACCCGGCTCTTAGTTTTGTTGAATATAGGTACACACTTATAGGGTAGGCTAAATTTATAGCTGATTTGTGACGCTGTACTCTGTCAGTCATATTATATTGGATGCATCTGATGTTATTAATCTACATTTTCTAAATTTTTCTCTGAAAACTCAAGTTGCTCCAGTATCTGCATTATAACATTGTCTGTATTTACATATTGTTTCTGAATCCTCTAGATGTAATCTTCTATTTTATGTATGTCAACAATGTTGACATTTGCTATGTTTGTATATTTTTATTTTGAAAGTATGTTAAGCACAAAAGGAAAAAAACTCTAATACTAAAATTGTTTGCCATTATTCAAAAGCTGTACCATGTATGAGATGTGGTAAATAATACATTGCTCACTCCTTCAGAAACACATTACATATAATTTTGACACGGAATTGTTTATAACATGTGCTTCAACTTTCCCCCAAATTGCAGGGAAAGCCTGTGAGGAGAGAAGAAATTTGGAACCTACCTGCACTGTAATTTTTTTCCATGCCTTCAAAATTTCCAAAACTTTTACAACTCTCGGAGCCTCACTTCCAACAATTTTCCATTAACACTGGTTCCTTGAATTATGTCTTTGAATGCCTCACCTGGAATGCCTCCTTAAAATTGCTTCAGTAGGCTACTTACTCTCTCATTTACATTCCAATTCAAGAACTATGTCTTTGAAATGTCATTTATTAACCAGGCATGAATCAGCCATTTTCACTGTCCCTGTTTTCTTTGGCTTTTTATTTCTCAATTCATTAGAAATGTGTTCTTTTTATTTTTATGTTATCGCAGTAGTGTAGATTTACTATCTGCTTTATACATATGAAGGAAAACATTGCTCTTAATATAAGCAGAAGCTGATGAGCTCAAAGGGCAATAGACCACAAGTATTGCATCACACCCTTCAATTGATACTTACTCAGGATCATCACGAAATCATTCAGAGTCCTTGGCATTATTTTTAGGATACGGCATTACCCACGTACCAAGACAGGTTCAGCTGGGCTAGAGAGGAGTTAAATATACTTCCTGCCTTTCCCTTTTTGCCCTCTCACAGTTTAAATCACCTTCTCAAGTAGTTAGCCTGGATTCAGTTTCAGCATAACTGCATTGCTGTGTCAGCTCAAATAACCAAGCTGCTCATATCAAAGTTGGCATCTACTAATTCTGCATAGACTGTAGAAGAAGTCTCTTCATGGGGAACCCAAGCTTAGTGCTGTGTGCATGTGTTTTAACCCACCTCTCCTCGCAACAGTGTTCACGTACCACGAGTGACTTATGTGGGTGTTTTGCTGATAGTTTAAAGTGGCAGAGGGCAGAAGAGAGCTGACACTACTCGTTCTGAGTTGGAGGTCTGGAAACTTAAATTCTGCTGTTAGGAAGACTTTCGGGCATATCTTCTAGTTACTCTAAGCTCATGAGAAAACAACATACAGAGCAATTCAGGATAAGCAGAAACTGAGTCTCTATTTGCCAGCAACCTCTTGTACAAGGATGAAGCACCATTTTGAATTCCCAACTACTCCTTGCTTCTTCCATACTGAAAAAGCACTAGCAAGGCCACATGTTTTATCAGAAAAGAACAACAAAAGAAAAAAAAAATTAAAAGACGGGGGACAATTTTCTTCATTTTGAAGAAGTGAGGGTGAAAAAACCAAAAATGAAATCCAAATGCTTCAAGAGTTGTCTGACGTGGAAACAGCAAAAAATATGTCCCTCTAAATAATTTCTTTTCTAATATCAAAACACACAAGTGGAAACATTCAGTTTTCTCTTTGGACACCTTGCTGTCAGTATTTCCAAACAGCATGAAAACTTGGAAAATAAGGTTCTAAGAAAGCAATTCCTCAAGGAAGGAAACATTTTTTTTCCAGTGGGTTTCCTTTCCACTATTATTGTATTTCCCAGCAAAGACAGTAAGAAAAAAACCTCCTTCATGGAAAAGTTTTACACACAACTAGGGATCCCAGCCTTCTCTTAGATCTTATTGCAGCTTTTTATCTTATTACAATGATTATTATAGCATGTGTGCTTTGAAATTATTTAGAAGGCTGAGCTGAATTTCAGTGCTTTTTTGCAGCTCTTGTATTGTTGAGCTGTTTAAAACTTACGGAAGGACTTCATCAGCATTAGAAGTAGTAGAATACTTCAGTTCTTTGATAACTTCCCTTCCGAACTAAAAATTGTCAAACGTGCGCTTTAGGCAATTAAGACAACTGTACCCAGAATTAATGAAAATCTTTTCCTGGGTCAGACTAGCCATTTGTATCAATTATTGGTTTCTGACTGCAACGTCTCGCTTAACAGAGTGCATTAATCTTCCTGGTTACCATATGTACCATACTCATCTCAGGAACACAGTGTACAGTATAGTTCAGACTGGCAATAGCTACCTCCCTTACAATAGTTTTGCTTCTGGTCTTTATCACTTTTACACTTTTGTGTGCCTCAACCAGGCAACAAAAATTTCCCTTCGTACTAAAATGCTTAGACCATCCAGAAATAGCTAGTCAGCTATGTGATGGGAAATATAACGAACATGCCCACAGTGGTACACGACAGAAAACCTAATTTTCAGGAAAAAATGTTTTTCTAAAATGAGTTACGTGGTTATATAAATAAATACCAAACATTTTAATCGAATTTCCACCTTTTGATTAGAACAGTTTTACCTTGCATTTTCCTTGCATAATTTAATTACCACACTCTAACACTTGTGATTTACATATAAAAGCAGAGATTACTTTGAAATAAATCAACTGCACCATTAAAGTGATCAGATGAATAATTAGAAGGAAGAAAAGAGTTTTTGCACTTAGACTCAAAACCTACTTTCTAGTAAAGCAGTTTTCATTCAACCAAACACACAGAAGAGAATCATTGGAGTATTTCTTCCTAACTGAAATACTGCTGGAAACTGCTGACAACTTACAGGCTCTACTGCCTTGAGCAGGGGGATAGCAGAGCTAATCAGAGATTTTGATTGCTATTAATTTGGAGGGCAAGGGGCAGTGATTGCCTAGGTACTTACTGTTTGGTTTTTTTATGCAAAGCATCTATTCTCCAACTTCACCAGCTAGGCTACTTTTACTGCATTCAAGCTGTGGTAGCCCTCTTCCCCTCACTAAGGTAAAACCAGTGGTGTAGACCTGCCTAACCAAAGAGATATGGAAAGAGATAAAATACAGTAGCATTTCAGAATGAAAATAAGTTGATTCTAAGGTCAAAGATTTGTACATTTTTAATTGCTTCCCTCTCACAGGTAATTTATAATAATAATAAAAAATTATTTCCCCACTTTCTAAAAAAGTCATGAAAGTAAGGTTGGATTTGGATTGGACCACACAGGAATCCTTTTGTGTAGATCTCTTGGAGAAGCTGGAGTCATAGGATACAGGAGACTGCAGCCTTCTGGCTATTCTGAAGCTCACCTTTCCAAATTTAGTTGAACTCAAACTTAGTTGGGTAATCGAATGAGCAACACAATAGCTCTTTGGTTTTACAACCACAAGCAAAGGTGACTCGTACTGGTCATTTTCAGCAAGTTCACAGTTCAACATTGTCAGCTTTATTTTAGATGTTCTTTTAAGAAATGTATTTAAAGTAAGAGACCTAAGACAGAGAGATTATCTCAAGCCTAACATATGCATCATTAATCCAAATTTCAGTCCTTTTTGAAAATCATTCCACTCCCCCCAAAAAAAACCAAAACCCAAATCACAAAGAATCTTTTGGAAACCTACACACCATTTCCATTATTTTGACTGTTATTCCAGACAGGATTAAGAAGAGTTAAAAAGGCAGATGCCCTATAGAAAGAGATAAGCATAATGTGTAGTGTTCATAACTATGGCATACTTAGGGCATAAAACCTAGCAGATCCTTCAAAAGGCAAATCAACAGGTGCACCAGGTGCAGATACTAGTGAGTCGTCTTTCAAAGGCTGGGAGATTGTGCGTAGCGGGGTACAATTGCATTTTTTGACTCTTCTTACCATCACAACTTGCTGGAGCTGTGTCAACTCCTGCTCATCTATATCCAGCAAACTAGAGGAGCAGTTTAGCTGCAGGTAGAGCTGATTTGCAACACTGACAGTTTTAACACCACCTAATTAAGAGCTGCTTTGCTGAGTGCTGCTAGAGATGGATGGGGTTACAGCAGAATAAATGTGACTGGGAAAACAGTAAAGACACACAAGGTAATATGCGATTTTGGCCAAAATAATAAATTTTGGGCCATGCCCTCATTACTGAGAAGAGACATGGATAGAAAGACGTTGATTAAACAAGGGAGACGAAAGAAAATTTGTAACTTCCCCTTCCCACAAATTCTTGAGCTCTCATGATGCTCTTCTCCCTATAACTCATCCTTTCAAAGATTATTCCCATATGTCCTTTATGAATTTTCACTTCAGAAATACTTACCTGATGTGAAAGCACACAGGGTGGGAATTAAGAAATCTTATCTTCACAGCAGGGGAAAGACAGAAAAGCAGAACAGGTGCAAAGGAGAACAAAGGGTTTAGTACCATGGTGAGCTCGTAAGAGTAGTTGACAGGACTGTGGGTGGCAATGATAGGGGAATTGCCATTCATGGACTGTTAAACTCATTCTAGGATAAGGATTTACATGAGCCTCACTTCTAGTTTCTGCTCTTCAACTGGTGAGTGCAGTGTTTGCCTAAAAACATAGAATGTTAGATCAAGTTGGGAACTGTGAAGGAAGAAAATTAAATAAAAGGAGAAGGCAGGTTAAAAGTTTGCCATCAGCACATACACAGCTGTTTTTGAAAGTTTAATTAATAAAAAATCTATAATTGTGAATTGATTTTGATACGTACTAAATCAAAATGAAGCAGCTAATTAGTAAACTAAATCTCTTCTGGTCTGTATGGTAAGAGTTTCTATTGAAGTTAACTTCAAAGGTTTTCTTTAAAAATATGAGCATCAAACATTTTTTTGAACAACAAAGGAATATCCTCTGATAGGAAAATGCTGTTGTCCTATATTTGTAATATATAATTCTTGTTTGATAATTCTCAATGGAATTATAAGGTATCTCATAAAACTTGAGGAAAGCAGAAGGATGCTGCAATTAAATGATAAAACAAACTAATAACATAAGTCTGACAATACTGATGAATTTCTGCAAATTCAGATGTTTCCTCATTTGAAAATCATTCAGCTGAATTCATTTTTCCAAGGAAGATCTACAGCACTTTTAAAAATGGTCACATTAATATATATAATGAAGTAATATTTACATTTATACAGCCATCCCGGAAAAACAGGAAAATACAGAAATTCCAGCCATTTGGTAAGCGTTAGGTTTATAGGGGTTTGCTTACATCAAGTATTAAGAAATTTGTCTTTACTGAAAACCATCTCTTTAATTATGGCCACTGAAATACATCCAAAACTGAAGAACTATTTGCAAGACGTCATGATATATACACCCCTGGTGTATTTTTATCCTGCACAAATTCTCTAAAGGGAGCCGCTGTCACGGACATATTGTGGTATACTGAATTAATATGCTGTTCTAAACACCAGTGAAGTAGAAACTCTTTAGATCTGTATGTCCAATTCTGGATAACTAGATATTCATTTTTAGCAGATGAAATCTGGTGTATCTGTAAACTAGCATGTGCCCCCAAATGCTTCTCACTGTTATTATGGTGGGGTTTTATATCTGCTTAAAGAGTAGGGCCTACTGAAAATGCATCACCACAATATGTGATTCGGTATTTGCATTGTGAATTCAGCTGCAGTCTTCAATGTTTAAATGACCTAGACTTTGAGCTATCATCAATGACCGTCTTAAAATTATACGAATCACCTCCTGTTGATGTCTGTTTCTTCTGATTATAAAGTGCCTGAGATGATCAGCTCCTATCAGCACATTTAATTGCCAGACTCCTAAGACAGCTACATAAATTCCATTCCTTCTATGTCTATGTCTGTACAATCACACCTACGCATAAGTATCTATTCTTGCCCTCATTCCCACCCCTAAGGCTTTTAAGTAATTTTTATATTAATTTCTAGTTAATGTTGCTATCCCAGAAGTGCAAAGAGTAAAAACATTTAAATTAAAACTGCATCCATCACTGCCATACATCCCCTTCTAAGCTAAGCTAAGCTACGTTATATTCAATTATTCACCCTCTGCATACCATATCTTATTCTTCTCTTAAACAGCCAGTAGCATTAAACTCACTGGCTATCTATTAATGATTAATGTTGAACTGAAATGGTGCATACTGCATAAATTGTACATTGATTTATAATGAGGTTTTTCTATGCAAAAAAAGGAGCTTCAGTGCCAGCATTACTACAGACAATTTTCCAGATGATCTGCAAAAGTAACTACACTGGTTCATATATACCCACTGGTATTACTGTCCTTTCATTTAAATGATAATGCCAGTTACTAATGTTTTTAGGTGACTATATTTGCATAATCACAATCTACAAAAATTAGTAAATTTGTAGCGTTCACTACGTGCCTTGTACATACACTTATCTGCCCCACTATAAGCTCCTTACTGGTTTATGAACACACAGCAAACTCGCATGTCAAACAGTCGTCATAGAGATGAAGATTTTCAAAGCAGTCAAGTAGATTTAGACATGTAAGTTCCACTGAAGGAATGAAATAAGTACAAAACAATTCCTGGATTTGCTGAAGCACAGGACATCATTAATTCTGAGACCTAGGCAGTATTCTAGAAATGTCTTCAACGTTAAACCTAAGCAGTAAAATAAATTTCTTACAGCTACAGTAAATTTATGGAACTCCCTTTTTTCATTATATTTATAGCTGGGAGAAATAAACAGCTAGTTTCTCCCATACACCCCTAAATCTTCATGTTCTTAAGGAGAAAAACTTAGCAAGAGCATGTCCTTTTTGCCTCATGGGTTTATGGTATTTTATTTGTTTCAAGACTGTTTGGCATTTAGATTTGTTTCAATCTGCCATTCTTAATGACTGCAAAACCAATGCTGTATATTCACAACATTAGAGATTAAATCTTTCTGCAGTACAGCCCAGTGGCAAAATGGTTCCTCAGTTTGATGGTGCCAGGGTTCTACAGTTTCCCTCCTGCACCTCTCCCAACAAAAAGAGAAAATCTGGAGGAACAGAAAGTGAAAAATACCATGCTTGTCACCTGCCCTTTCCTTCTCACCTCTTCTGAGGGATAGGCAGAATAAGGTCTCTAAGCATCAGCACTTGGCTCTACCTAGCTCTGCAGAAGACTGAGAATCCCCCACCAATTCTCTTTCAGAAACCCAGTCCGAGAGCAGTGAATCACCCTCTTTGGCAGCTCAATCAGTAAATAACAACCTGCCTCAGAACAGTCAGCTGAAAGCCTGGCAAGCCAAAGTTGGTATTTCTGTATCATCCACAGCTCTTTCTTTGCCCAAGTATCCTTGCAGGCTGATCATTGCTCCAGGTTTGGTTCTAGTTAACGCAATGGCATTCTCAGCCGCAATAAACACTGCTCAGTCTTCTCCATCCCCCCGGAAGTTACTCCTATGACCTCTTAAAGGTTGCCTACTCACTGCCACGTTGAAGTCTCCTGGCATAAGCTGCAAGATCCTAACACTGTAATATAGCTACACCTTGCCTGACTTCATCCACATCCTTTGCAACCATCTCCATGTGAAGCATGCTCAGTAGAATCCTTGAAAAAGGAACAGCGCACCCTTCTCTCATGGGAATCCTTCTGACCGGGAGCACACAAATAAAACAAATACCATTCACTACAAGACACGGTGTAAACCAGACTCCCATTCATACCTGCACCCTTACCTTTCCGCAGACAATGACAATGGCATCAATAAAAGGACAGGGGCACAAAATCCTTATATAATTCAATGACTTTAATGAGATTCATATATATGCCTATGCTTGCTAAACTGGATTTTTGCTGAATAAACTACTGGTATTCAGGAAGCAAAATAAGGACCTATATGCTTAATAGCTTCTTAGTTGAAAATTACTTCCTGTTAAAAGTAATTCTGGTAACAACAGAATGTTATTACATCTGCAAAGCTATGAATTACAAAATGCTGGAATTAAGGTCATCTGTGTCTGGTGCGTGTATCCTACAATACAGCCTTTAATGCCATGGTCACCAAAGTCCTGAACTTTTCAGTGAACTTCAAAGGGCTGTAGGATGCACACCAGTAGATGAAATATCCTGTAACATGTGGTGTGAGTAAAGCAGAGAATGGCATAGGGAGAAGAATGGCTTCATAGTTAAGGCAGCTGAATACTTCCTTGGAGAACTGTATTTGATGTCTACCTCTGCTGAAAACTTTGTGATGCTAAAACTGGCTGTAACTTTTCCTAGCTAGTCATTACTAGAGTGTTCCTCATTTCAAAGGTATCTGAATTCAGGGTGAAAATGTGAATTTCCAGTGTGTTGCCTGCCATGTCCTGCCATGCTTTTCAAAAGTGTAGGTGAGTGCTGAGTTCTAGGAGTTTGTGCTTTACAGCCTTACTATTGCCACAGAACAGTTTCCTCTTTTTTTTTTTTTTAACTTTAAATTCAGTGATACTGGTATTTCAAACCTGTATTCAACAATATCACTTTAAAGGAAGTGTGCAATGTACAGAAAAATGCAAACTTTACTTAAAAAAGTTAATGTACAACTATGAGAAAAACGTGTGGTTTGCAGAATTTATGGTTACCAAAATTTTGCCCTTCAAATAGGCTCATCTTTGAGTGCGCTTAGTAGAATGATTACTATGAGGGTGTTATGGAACAATACCAAACAGCCATACTCCGATCTCGGCAAAACACTTACACTGTGGGTAGGTATGGTTAAAGTCTACCTAATACCTAGCAGTGCACAAACCACTATTTGCTTTAACAGGAAAAGATTTGATCTATGCAAAAAACAAAGAGCAGTACCAGAGCTATTCTGGCTCCACAAAGCATACAACAGGCATGCACTCAGGAGAAAATCAAGACCCCCCCCATCAGAAGAAACAGTTCAGATTATTATCTTCCAGAGACAGAGCATGGGATTGCTCACTGTCATGGTTTTGGCTGGGATAGACTTAATTCTCTTCACTGAAGCTGGCATAGTGCTGTGTTTTGAATTTAGTATAAGAATAATGTTCATAACACACTGATGTTTCAGTTGTTGCTGGGTAGGCTTGTACTAGTCAAGGACTTTTCCAGCTTCCCATGCTCTGCCAGGTGTACAAGAAGGCAGGAAGGGAGGGGGCACAGCCAATTCAGCTGATCCAAACTAGCCAAAGGGATATTCCATATCATGTAATGTCATGCCCAGTGCGGTAACTTGGAGGAGCTGGCTGGGGGAAGCAGCGATCACGGCTCAGGGACTGGCAGTGTCAGTTGGTGGGTGGTGAGCGGTTGCATCACTTGTTGTTTGGGGTTTTTTTCCACTCCTCAGGGTTCATCTCTCTCTCACACACATTATTTTCCTTTTCATTATGCTATTATTGTTATTATTATTATTACTATTACTGTTTTATTTTAATTATTGAACTGTTCTTATCTCAACCCATGAGTTTTCTTACTTTTGCTCTTCTGATTCTCTCCCTCATCCCACTGGGGTGGGGGGAGTGAGCGAGCAGCTGCGTGGTGCTTGGTTGCTGACTGGGGCTAAACCACAACAGCTCACCCATAACAAACTTGCTCAGAGGGCTTTTATAGTTGTTTGCTTTGCTTCTGCCCTGTTTCAGTAACCGATATGCATAAAGGTATATACATGTGTATGCATATGAGTGGAGAATCATGTTTATTTTTACAGATCTGATTGAGTGGCAGCAACTAAATGGATGAGGGAGAGTAGGTCTGAACAATAAAGGTTTATCAGCCGTAGCTAAGGACTCCCAGCATAGACCAAAGGTTGCTGAACCTTGGCTAGAGAAGAAAGAAGAAATTAACGATCTGTGAATGGATCTTGTTGGTGGTGGCTTCTAAGCTACACAGTACTGGGAATTTTACTTTGGGCAGGGGATGAAATGGAGTGACTGAGGGTAAAAAGAGTAAGACTTCTCTTGCAAACAACCATGAATATTCAGCAGGAGGCAGTTTCTCAGTATAAGTGAAATGGCTTAGAATATACTGAAGAAAACTGAGAAGATATCCGAGATCATAGTTCTGAGCCAACAAAATAACAGACTGGATGGCAAAACTGTATGCAGATAAAAAGAGCATGAGGGAAGGAACTGGGTGTACAGTCAGCTTTCACTAATTAGTGTTTCAGTTCCTCTTCTGAGCACCTAGGATCCTACAAACGAAGTGGAGGCCAAAACTAAAGAAAGGAGCACAGCACAGGTACTTCCAACACTGCTATATTAGCACTGCCTGTTGTAAAATACCTTCTGAAATCAAGCTCACTAGTGTACATATCTGCTTTCTTTGGTTGAACTTTTCTAGAAAAGTTTGTGACTGAGAAGAGGAAATTATTTATATACACTCTGGGTACTGTGCAATTAATAAAATGTCACCTAATAGATTATATAGACCAGGTGGCAAAATAATGTGTGGCACTTACTTAGAGTATGATGTCTCAAGCTACTATTCAAAGGATGAGGTGAATATTAAATGAAAATAACTGATTGTGGAAAGCAATTATGAAAAATCCTGAAACACTGCAATTTAAATATTAAATAGCATGTTGTGGGTCTAGGCCTATAAAATATTAAAAAATCTATGCCACAACTAGAAAAGAAATTATCTGCTGAAAGTGCCTGCTTCTCTCCACTAAGTATAACCTTCTGTGCCTTAGCTGGAAAACTAAATTTTAAATGTCTAAAGGAAGTTAAATGCCCATTCCTGCCCATAGGAACAACTGGTTATTGTGTGCTAGGAAAGAATATGCTAGTGTTTTGCCAGCTGCCCTGAAACGAGGAAGGCCATGTATCAGTTCTGCACTGAGCTGCGGTGGAAAGATCAAGTCTCCTTGTGTGGACAAAAGACAAAGCTGGGGAAAGAACCCAACATAGCTGAGTGCTGGTTTTTCAGTTGTGATTTGTTTTTGTCTTTCTCATCTTATGAGAGTCTAGAAAAAATATCCACTGCACCACACCCTGATCCCTACCAACACAGAATTATTTCCTAGGCTTTTGTCCAGCTTGGCCTGAAAACGGCTGCAGACACTGGAGGACATTTCCCTGCTACCACACAAACTGTTCCACAGAATCTACAACATTCGTTGTTGGCCATGAATTCTCTCTTCCTTAATTTTATCCCATTAGTCTTAGTTATACTTGCTTGTACCATATAATGTACACCTTCCTCTATGCTCTGCTAGTTTTCTATCCTCGCTACTCACTCCTTTAGAATACTTCGCATTAACAACCAGACACGTTTGTTTTATGTGTCTAAGTATTGTACTATATCCTTTTTGTCCCTGTGTTATGAAATAATTTGTTAAAAACTTTTCACCTGAAGAAAATTCATTCTCTGGTACCATCTGGTACCATCTGGTACCATTTGGTGCATCCCCAGGAGGAAGAAGTCAGGCAGAGGAGCCAGGATACCTGCATGGATGAGCAAAGAGCTTCTAGAGAAACTCAGATGGAAGAAGGAGGTTCACAGTATGTAGAAAAGGGACTGGCCACTTGGGAGGAATATAGGAATGTTGTCAGGGTGTGCAGAGATGCGACGAGGAAGGCCAAGGCCCACTTGGAATTAAATCTGCCAACGCATGTCAAAGATAACAAGAAGGGCTTCTTTAAATACATCAGCAGTAAAAAGGAACACTGGGGATACAGTGGGCCCACTGCTGTACGAGGTGGGGGCCCTGGCGACGCAGGATGCAGAGAAGGCAGAGTTACTGAATGCCTTCTTTGCCTCGGTCTTTACTGCTAAGGCTGGCGCTGAGGCATCCCAGCCCCCAGAGGTGAGAGGACAAATTGGGACAAAGGAAGACTTACCATCAGTTGAGAAGGATTGGGTCAGTGATCACCTATGCAAACTGGATCCTCGCAAATCCATGGGCTTCGATGGGATGCACCCGCGAGCGCTGAGGGAGCTGGTGGATATTCTTGCTGAGCCACTCTCCGTCATCTTTGAAAGGTTGTGGAGGACAGGAGAGGTGCCCGAGGACTGGAGGAAAGGAAATGTCACTCCAATCTTCAAAAAGGGCAAGAAGAAGGACTTAGGGAACTATAGGCCGGTCAGCCTCACCTCCATCCCCAGAAAGGTGATGGAGCAGTTCATCCTGGAGGTCATCTCCAGGCATGAAGAGGACAAGAAGGTTATCAGAAGTAGTCAACACAGATTCACCAAGGGAAGATCATGCTTGACCAACCTGACAGCCTTCTATGATGGCGTGACTGGATGGGTAGAAGAAGGGAGAGCAGTGGATGTTGTCTGTCTTGACTTCAGTAAGGCATTCGACACTGTCTCACATAGCATCCTCACAGGCAAGCTAAAGAAGTGTGGGTTGGATGAGTGGACAGTGAGATGGATTGAGAACTGGCTCAACAACAGAACTCAGAGGGTCATGATCAATGGAGCAGACTCTGGTTGGAGGCCTGTCACTAGTGATGTTCCCCAGGGGTCTGTGCTGGGTCCAGTCCTGTTCAACATATTCATCAATGACCTGGACGAAGGGACACAGTGTAACCTCAGCAAGTTCTCTGATGATACCAAGCTGAGAGGAGTGGCCGATACACCAGAAGGCTGTGCTGCCATTCACTGAGACCTGGACAGGCTGGAGAGATGGGCTGAGGGGAAACTCATAAAATTAAACAAAAGCAAGTCAAGGTCCTGCACCTGGGGAGGAACAACCCCATGCACCAGGACAGGCTGGGGGCTGACACACTGGAAAGTGGCTCTGTTGAGAAGGACCTGGGAGTGCTGGTGGACAGCAAGCTGACCCTAAGCCAGCACTGTGCCCTTGTGGCCAAGGCGGCCAATGGTATCCTGGGGTGCATTAAAAGGAGTGTGGCCAGCAGGTCAAGGGAGGTTATCCTCCCACTCTACTCTGCCCTACTGAGGCCACATTTGGAGTACTGTGTCCAGTTTTGGGCCCCCCAGTTGAAGAAGGACGTGGAACTGCTTGAGCAAGTCCAGCAGAGAGCTACCAAGATGATCAGGGGACTGGAGCAATTCCCTTATGAGGAAAGGCTGAGAGACTTGGGTTTGTTCAGCCTGGAGAAGAGAAGACTGAGGGGGGATTTCATAAATACCTATAAATATCTAAAGGGTGGGTGTCAGCACGATGGGACTAGGCTCTTTTCAATAGTGCCCAGTGACAGGCCAAGGGGCAATGGGCACAAGTTGGAACACAGGAAGTTCCACCTCAATATGAGAAAAAACTCCTTTCCTGTGAGGGTGCCAGAGCAGGGGCACAGGCTGCCCAGGGAGGTTGTGGAGTCTCCTTCCCTGGAGACATTCAAAACCCACCTGGACGCGTTCCTGTGCCCCCTGCTCTGGGTGTCCCTGCTCAAGCAGGGGGGTTGGATGAGATGATCTCCAGAGGTCCCTTCCAACCCCTACCACTCTGTGATTCTGTGATCTGGTACTTTTACTCTGTTAAAGGAATGAAAGCCAAGAAGCAACTACAAAAACTGATCACCATATCCAGTCTGCTTAATTGCTAGCTGGCTGCACAGCTCTGGTTTGGACCTCTTCAGTTAGTTCTCCTTAAAACAACACCCAAGCATGGCTCCCTCTGTTCTGTACAATCCTCTAACATCAAAGAAGTCTTTGCAGCCTTGAATAACCTCACTCACTGTGGTATCAAACCTGAGAGTATGAAATACATGATCTCAGCATCAGACCATAAAAATATCATTCTGGTGGGCCACAACACAAGCCTGACATTATTTTGGATACTCAGAACTGAAAAAAACACAAAGAAATATTTGTGCCTGAAGGACACAGGGATGCCACAGGGGCCCAGAAGAGACAAGGGACCAAGCACTATGTAAAGTGAGCATGATTGATTTTTTCTGGAGAAGGAAGTATGAAAGGCCACAGTTCATGTCAGATGGCCCCAGGATGGATACCTGGCCCTCTTTGGCTAGAAAAATAAAGATAACGAGTCTATAAAAGGGAAGGCACACTCTTATTGTGACAGCTCAGTTTTGTACATTGTCTGAAAACTCTAAGACAAGAACAGAAACTGTTTTGTTTTTTTTTTTGCATGGAAGAATTAAAATAACAGAGAGAAAAAAAGATCTCAAACTGCAAAATACTCACCCTGAATACCAAACTAAATCTCAGGCTAGAAATCAAAGTACATCTATGCCAAAGAAGGGTTGCAAACATGTGCTATCAGTTCACATACACTAAACACAAAGAAACTCAGTGTCCTTCCTCCACAAGCCACATTGCTAGCTTTCCTTTTCACTCCTGTCAGACCTCAAAGACTCTCTTTCCAAAGCTCTGAGGCAAGTGTAGAAAAGAAAGGGTATTGTAGGAAGGGGAAGCAAAATTGTGAGGGAAGCAGCTTGAAGATCTGAATTTACTGTACTGCACTGCACTGCAGCCTTCAACATGTTAAAGTGCATAGGTCAGCTGAAGAAGCTTCTCTCTAGCTGGCACTTCAACGATTCACAAAGCATAAAGGATGTAGACTTTGATATGACAGTGCAAATACTTCTCTGCATAACAACTGCATTTATGTCAATGAAATCACTCATATAAAAACGTACCTTCTACTGATTTCGGTAGGATTTAATAAATGCAAAATACTTAGGAAAATTCAGTGCGCATGGTTGCTGAAGCAGGACTTAAGTTTGCTTTAAATCTGCACAACAAAAATATATAATATAGACTATTATGCCCTACTGGAGAAAGAGGAGGTAAAGACTTTGGCTTCAGGGATTCACCACAAAAGAACTGGCACACCTAAAATAGGAAAGTAAACACCCTACACACTGATGCAGTCTGTAGAGTGATGGCCAACACCAGATTCAGATCCTCAGCTGCACCCTGGCAATGGCCATCTCTTTCTATTGGCTCTGTGCCACTATGATCCTACCACTGGCATCTGCTAAGGGCTTAAAGACACGTAAGATGAATCAGTGAACCACACAGCTTCTCAAAAGTTAGAGTCAGTGTTTAGAATACCAAGAATATGATAAAAGGCAAAGACTTTTTCTCATAGATTTTTTTGGTGAGATATATTTATGAATAATTGAAAGTAAAAATTCTAATCTGAATATGAAATAGCCACTTTAAAATTTCAGAATTTATTAAGAGCTGTTTAAATACCTGTTGGCTCAGGCTCATCCCACTTATGCTTAGGAACTTCACTGAGGTGCTGAGAAGGCCATAGAGTTTATGTAGCCTCCCCACGACAATGAAGAAATACAGACAATGCGAGAGGCAATTCAGCATCCCCAACATGTGAATTATCTTCAGATTCATGACGGGAATTACTCTCTCCATTGACTACTGAGAAACCCAAGGATTAGGGACACCAACAGTAACAAAAAGATATCACAAAGTGATTTTCTTAAAGTTTCAAAAACCTAAAAAGAACATCTATAAAGAACAATCTAATAACCTATAGAGCTGTAGTACATGATGTTCTTTGCAGTCCTAGTGAAAAGAGACCTTTCTTTGAGAAACACTAGAAATATGAAAAATATTGTGGGGAAACTAACTCACGCAAAGAAAAAAAAACGTGTTAGTTTTATTCTAAGACTCTGCAGTCTTCCACTTTGCTCAGATTTGTCATCCAACTTACAGCTCTAAAGGAAGTCATGCTGCTGCTGCTGCTGTTTCCAACGCTTTGATTGCTGTAATTCTGCTAAACACAAGAAAGCTACATGACAATTTAAGTACCTGTTTTCAGTTTGATGGGATTTTAAACACTGGACATATTTAACCCAAGAAATAAATTTTTCTAAAGGAAACTCAGCTGAACTTTAATTTTATTGGCATTACTGAATAGTTTCTATAATCCACTGACACTGATGTGCCCCAAAATTTCTAAGTGCAAATCACTTCCATACAAGCTGTACTGAAGTCCATTGCTGAAAAGAATGCTAGAAAAACGTCCCACTCTGCCTGTTCAGATCATAGCAAAAAGACTGGGGGTAAAAAAGATATCCACATAGTTGAAGCAGTCTTTTAAAAATATTATAACAACTTGCATATTTTTGTCACGGGAGATTTTTAGCTTATTAATTTGACCATGATGTTGGAAGAACTGAATGTCACTACTTAATTCCATTTATCAGTGAACTGATCAGGCCTGTGGAAAAGAGGGTCAAGATTTATAAAATTTCCTTATGAAAAATTATTTGCGGAGCAGAAAATTTTTCTGAGGCATCATTTGAAAATTATGACTTAAACAAAAGGTTCTACTTCCAGATTGTCCAAAAATACGGGGAAGTTCACAGATTGTGACTGATTATTAGGATCAATCAAGGCTTCCATAACTCTGACATACAAAGATTTTAGAACACCTACTGCCTCAGACAAATTCCAAATACTTGTTCCTAAATCTCCCAAGGAGATGCCAAGACCCTGATGTGACCATGTTTGCTGCTGCAGCAGGCCCTCCTCTAATAAAGAATACTGCCAAGAAAAACCACTACCATTTTATAAGCTTAATCGTAGTTTAACACCTATCCGTTTTGTCTTTGCAACAGGATTCTGATACTTCAAGTCTGCATGAAAATTACATGGTCAAGCTGAGGAGGTCATGTTCATGAAATCTATTTGTTCAAGTGCAAAACAGTGAAGTCAATAACGTTTTCTTTTTTTTTAGTTTCTGTGGTTAGATTGCTACGAACTGTGGCTAGTAATGTACTTTGATTGTAATGAACAAGAACAGACAATTCAGCAAGTAAATGGAAAACTATGGAGAAGAAACTATGAACATAAAAGAACTATGTCTCTAAGTTGCTAACATACATGCTTTGCTATAATGGTTATAAAGGAAAAGAAGACAGGCATGCAAGAAAGGGGAGTGAGAAGGGAGGAAGGGAGGGAGGGAGGGAGGGAGGGAGGGAGGGAGGGAGGGAGGGAGGGAGGGAGGGAGGGAGGGAGGGAGGGAGGGAGGGAGGGAGGGAGGGAGGGAGGGAGGAAGGAAGGAAGGAAGGAAGGAAGGAAGGAAGGAAGGAAGGAAGGAAGGAAGGAAGGAAGGAAGGAAGGAAGGAAGGAAGGAAGGAAGGAAGGAAGGAAGGAAGGAAGGAAGGAAGGAAGGAAGGAAGGAAGGAAGGAAGGAAGGAAGGAAGGAAGGAAGGAAGGAAGGAAGGAAGGAAGGAAGGAAGGAAGGAAGGAAGGAAGGAAGGAAGGAAGGAAGGAAGGAAGGAAGGAAGGAAGGAAGGAAGGAAGGAAGGAAGGAAGGAAGGAAGGAAGGAAGGAAGGAAGGAAGGAAGGAAGGAAGGAAGGAAGGAAGGAAGGAAGGAAGGAAGGAAGGAAGGAAGGAAGGAAGGAAGGAAGGAAGGAAGGAAGGAAGGAAGGAAGGAAGGAAGGAAGGAAGGAAGGAAGGAAGGAAGGAAGGAAGGAAGGAAGGAAGGAAGGAAGGAAGGAAGGAAGGAAGGAAGGAAGGAAGGAAGGAAGGAAGGAAGGAAGGAAGGAAGGAAGGAAGGAAGGAAGGAAGGAAGGAAGGAAGGAAGGAAGGAAGGAAGGAAGGAAGGAAGGAAGGAAGGAAGGAAGGAAGGAAGGAAGGAAGGAAGGAAGGAAGGAAGGAAGGAAGGAAGGAAGGAAGGAAGGAAGGAAGGAAGGAAGGAAGGAAGGAAGGAAGGAAGGAAGGAAGGAAGGAAGGAAGGAAGGAAGGAAGGAAGGAAGGAAAGGGAGGGAGGGAGGGAGGGAGGGAGGGAGGAAGGAAGGAAAGGGAGGGAGGGAGGGAGGGAGGGAGGGAGGGAGGGAGGGAGGTTGTATGCCTTGCAGACTGGAAATATGCACGCCGTTCTGCATCCCTTTGAAATTAGTCTTCTTTTAGATGCATGTATACAATAGCAGAGGAATAGAACCATAGACAAAATTACAATAGGACACCATTAATTTAATTAATGTTTGTTAATGTCAGACCGTTACCTATGGGAGATTTGGGAGTTGTCTTACAAATGACAGCCTTGTCATCAAATACATTAATCTCTTTTTTTAACAGTCCTTCCTGATATTCAAAGTCTATCTCCCTTCCTGGAGTTTCCTCGCACAAACATAAACCAACCATCCTCCATACTTGGTGTTTATCATCCTCAGACACTCTTGCCTGCCGTCCTTTTGTTACTGACTGCATGTCACAACAGCTTGTGATCCTGTCATTGTCAAATTTTATTGTTTCAAATTCTTTGTTTTATTGAAAAGGAGCATCCACCTCAAAATTACAACCAATAATATTTGCACTACGTTTTTTGTAGTTTCTGAGTAATCTCAGGAAAATCAGTAAATTAACTCCTCAATTGTAATCAATTTAAATGCTACACAGTTACTTCACATAACTTGTTCCTACAAGACGTTGTGGAGGCCAAAATGATAAATGGGTTCAAAAAAAGGCTAGACAAATTGATAGGTGATAAATCCATCAATGCATACTAAATATAATGGCCTAAATTTAACATCCACTTCAGAAAGTCCCTAAATGAATGATTGCTGGAGTCCAAGTTAGAGAATGAGGGCATAAATGAATATCCAGAAGCTCAGAGAAGGATGATCTATATATATGCCTATTTCTGGTAATGGCCAATTTTGGAGACATGGCAAATGCATTGTTTGTCTGATAGTTTTATGCGTTCTCCAATATCAACATCATGGGGCTTACTATTTTTCAGGGTCCCTTTTAGTAAAAAATGGCAAATTTAAGCATGCAAAAAAATGCACACGGGCAAAATATGTGTGGCTCTCCAGTTTTGAGAGATTACCTTTTTAATTCATATCAGAAAAAGATAGTGGTTCTGAACACCGCAGCAGCAGCTCATTTACATTATAGTTGCCCTGTCCCCTCCTTCCTCCAGTTAAACAGACTGTAACCATTTCAGCTGTCTGAATTCATGATTTCTTTTAATAACATAAACTGAACACCAGTTTACATTACCAGATGAGACAGTGAGCTGAGGTGTCCCAGGAGTAAACTCACTGCCTCTTCAGTTGCCATTGTTACTGTGGTTAAAGCCCCCTGAAAAAAGGAGGTGAGCAGACAGAAGGATGGTAACAGCTTTATCTTCCTCATCTGAAACGGCACAAAGCTGAAACTGAGCACACATTCAATGACAGCTCATTTTGTGAATCCCCAGCCAGAGCCTGAGAGTTAGTCAGTTGTTGGAGTTTCTACCCCTTTGCTCCATTCACCACACCTCACCATTCCTTCCCATGCCCTATGTACAAGTGGAAAATACTGGAAATCTCTTTTTTTTACTTTTCATAATGCCCAGGAGTTACTATCTACCTATATACAACTGAGGATAGGAAGGTTGGATGGGGCTGGACTTCATTTGTGCTTGTTCTTCTGCTGCCAGCATATTTAGGTTCCCTGCAGTGTCTTCCATTCCACCTCATTTTTTTTTTTACCTTTTTTTACCTCATCAAAACTAACAGCTTGCTTTTACATTTACACTTCACATATTCTGCTCCTGAGTTTCCTCAGTAAAACTTATATGGTTGTTTTTCAGCCCTGTTTCAGTGCCAAGTACATCACTGAACTATCCAAGCTTCTGTTAACTGGTGCAATTTCTAAGCTTTCTAAATGAGAACAGGGCATAGAAAAAAGAAGTAGATTTTCTTTTAATGACAGCCTCAGAAGTTTAGGATTTGGAATCAATTTAATCTGCTTCTGAATAAACTCATATAATATACTCAAATGATAAACCCATTCAAATCAAAACTTAATTTTAGCCAACTGAAAGAGAAGATTTTACTTTCACTGTAAAAGAGGATTTCAGTTAATTGGAAGAAATGTGTTCTATATCTATATAATTTAATGAAAGCCACTGTAGGTAAGAACAGAATAGGACTAAGTAGGCATACCTTTTGCTCGATTCCAAAGTTACACCAAAAGGCAAATTAGTATATAACTAGACTACCACACTTTTCTAGTTCACCAATAATTACTTCCCATGAAAGAGAAGAGGAGAAAACCCACTTGTGCTCCCTTCTGTTACTCCTGCAGTGAAAATCCCTAAGTATTATTTTATCTCAGTCCTCTCATTCAATATATCCATCATGAAACTGCTAAAACACTCAAATCCTGCTTCTCTGGCCATGTCTCCTCCACCCTCTGTATGTTTTCAGTCTTTCAATATTACTTTTGATCTTTTTGTCTCTCCTTCAAGGTTCTTTAAAATTCTGTAATTGTACAGAATTCTGTAACACATTCTTATAATAATATGTAGCATGAAGGACTAAATCTTTTTTTGAGGCAAAAAGATATGATTACATTTCTGACATTAATCATATGTTCAAGAGCACTGTAATCACAATAATGCCACTTGCTTGCTCAGATCATAGCTTTGTGACCTTCTGTTTCTTCCCTAGATGGAGCACATACGACTAAAAGTGAATTATCTGTTGAGGATTTTATTATCAGAGTACGAGCGCATATACAGTTTGTGAGTAGATGACCACTTCCATTTATGCTGACACATCACACACGGCGTTCCCAAGCTTTTTCTAAACATCATTCCATCTCCAGCTGTATGTTTCTTTTCTGCTGGACGTACAACCCCAAAATATATAGCATGAACAGGGAATTGCTGTCTGCCTTATTGTTCCCCACAGGAACCACAGTTCCAGACTTTCTCTGTTCATTACAAAATTAAGTATTGAGAAGACTGAAGATGTCATTACTTGGTGTTAGTAATACCAACCACAGGTTCATGGAAGACATGAATCAAAACTCCAGTTCAGCTTTAAATCAGTATGAGTATTTTATAAGTCTTTGCAGACAGGAAGACAAAGGAGAAGGAAGGAGTGATAAAAACATCAACCACCTCTGAAATTAACAGGAAAGGAACAATAAGAAACACAGTGTGCCTTTAACATGGGATTAAAGGGGTAAATACATGTTCAAAGAGTTTTTTAAAGGATTTTTTCTGGAACCTAGTGCTCAGATTTTCTTTATTTGTGAACTGAGAGCTTCCTACTGTGCTCGTAGGAGTAGATCACGGTAGGCAGGAAGTTCTAACGCACTACAGTGTGTTAAAGTAATATCAACAACAGCAAAATAATGTGGCAATGTGGGAGCCTCAGCATGCATTCATGCCAAATGGTTCATGTTGAAATGGAAAACACAAAGATTATTTTTCAGTGACAAAAGAAAATCAATATTTAAAATCAATGCCAGTCACGGGGAACAGTGAGAGTAAGTAACAAAAGACCGCGAAGCACCTTTGGGAACACTCAAAAGAAAAATGCAATAAATATAAAACCATTATACTGAAATAAAATTCTCTCTTTACTCCACATTTGGATAGATTTGCAAGTCAAAATCAGAAACCATACTGATACTAATGTTTCATGTTGCCATTTCCAGTCACTTCTAAAAAACTAAAGAAAACTTAAGTGTGTGAGTTAAAGTAAGTTCTTTGAAAACACCAGATTAATGCCCATCTCTCTTGCCCATTTCTCATAGTTTAGTCTTATTTATTTTTAACTACTAAGCTGCTGTATACAAGAACCCCTTCCAGATCCCAGATCTGTATGCACATGTTTGTTCTGGAGCTACGCTGGAGCTATGGATCTCATCTATCTGGATTTCTGTGAGGCCTTTGACATGGTCCCCCAAAGCATCCTTCTCTCTAAACTTGGGAGATACAGATTTCATGGGTGGACCGTTTGGTAGATAAGGAATTGGTGGGATGGTCACATCCAGAGGGTAGTGGTCAATGGCTTGATGACTAGATGGAGACGTGATGAGTGGCATCCCTCAAGGGTCCATACTGGGACCAGTACCGTTTAATATCTTCATCAGTGACACAGACAGTGGGATCGAGTGCACCCTAAGCAAGTTTGCAGATGACACCAATCTGAACAGTGCAGTTGACACACCAGGACAGGATGTCATCCAAAGAGACCCGGACAAGCTGGAGAGGTAGGCCTGTAAGAACTTCATGAGGTTCAACAAGGCCAAGTGCAGGGTCCTGCACCTGGGTTGGGGCAATCCCCAGTATCAATACAGGCTGGGGGATGAAGGGATTGAGAGCAGCCCTGCAGAGAAGGACCTGGGGGTACTGGTGGATGAAAAGCTGGACATGAGCCAGCAATGTGCACTTGCAGCCCAGAAGGCCAACTGTATCCTGGGCTGCATCAAAAGCAGCGCGGCCAGCAGGTCGAGGGAGGTGATTCTGCCCGTCTGCTCTGGTGAGACCCCACCTGGAGTCCTGCATCCAGCTCTGGGGCCCTGAGCACAAGAAGGACATGGACCTGTTGTAGCATGTCCAGAGGAAGGCCACAAAAATGATCAGAGGGCTGGAGCACCTCTCCTACAAGGACAGGCTGAGAGAGTTGGGGTTGTTCAGCCTCAAGAAGAGAAGGCTGTGGGGAGACCTTATTGCAGCCTTTCAGTACTTAAAAGGGGACTATAGGAAGGAAGGGGACAGCCTCTCTTGCAAGGCCTGTAGTGATA
Source organism: Phalacrocorax carbo (assembly GCF_963921805.1). NCBI lineage: Eukaryota > Metazoa > Chordata > Aves > Suliformes > Phalacrocoracidae > Phalacrocorax > Phalacrocorax carbo. The sequence goes on along the minus strand of NC_087513.1, from coordinate 158,266,978 downwards.
GGTCAAGGGGTAATGGTTTGAAACCAAAGGAGGGTAGATTAAGGCTGTATGATATAAGGAAAAAGTTTTTTACAATGAGGGTGGTGGAACACTGGAACAGGTTGCCCAGAGAGGTTGTGGAGGCCCCACCCCTGGAAGTGTTCAGGGCCAGGTTGGACGGGGCTCTGAGCAACCTGATCTAGTTGAAGATGTCCAGATGTCCCTGCTCACTGCAGGGGGTTTGGACCCTTCCTACCCAAACCATTCTATGATTCTATTATTCTGTTCTGCCTGTATGCTATACAACCAGTGGAAAGGCAGGTGGCTCTTGGGAGAAACAAGAGGAGGTACCCTGGCAAGCACAGTTGCGCTCACCTCTCCAGGAGTTTAGACATACCAAGGCACACTGCTCATTAGATGGGATTCTGGAACTCCTTGTAATCCCCTCTTTGCAGATCAGATGTGACAGAAGCATAAAGAGATGGTTAGCCTGCTTATTCATTTTACTTAATTAAGCAGTTTGGTGCAACAACTACACATTTATGTGAAACAAAGTGAGTTACAAAGGCTCTTCAGAGAGCCTATACGGTATCTCTGAATTACTATTTGCTCAGGGATAACACCAGACCTGCATTGCTCCATGCACCATTGAAATGTCCTACCTAGGCTAGCACGGTCTGTCAGGCTGAACTCCCTGACCTGATCTGTGGGAGTAAGCATGGCTGTACCAAGGCCAAACTAGTAAAACCCAACAGATCCAGCTAGTCCATGTAAAACCTGTATTAGGGAGGTTTTTATGTTACACACCACACATAAATCACATTATTCTTTCCTCCATCACTCCCCGCTTTAGAGAGCTGGATATATCTATTTGCCAACTTAGATAGCACAAGCCCATCTTACTGGAGTGCCTCTCAAGTAGTTAGTAGGTTTAAACACCATAGTAGCCAAATCTGGGAGGGATACACTTTTCCAGCATACGGATACCTATTAAGTAGTTTTCTCAAGGTCTACAGAAAATTTGCGCTTTGCCAATAAATTGAATGCAGGTCTCCAAAGTCCCTCTCCATTCCCTTAGCCTCTAGGATATTTCCTCTCCCGATGCATAGTACAGGTTGTTGAGGAAGTAAATTCTAAATAATTTAATACAATGAAAAAGTGGAGTTTCATCACAGCACAGACCCAGACTCATGTAACTGTTGAACAGAGCTTTTAATAATGGTTCCCTTTTGTATTTGGAGCAGTAATAGTTACAGAGCCCAGAGAGGAATTAATAAAAACAAACTTACTGCAAAATTTAATTAAAATGATACAGGGCAATAGAGAGTCTTCACATCTTCTCTACTTTTTTCTAAGAACTCCATCCTTCACAGGATATTGAATGACAATATACTTAGCTAATAAAGGTCAGAAGAATGCATATTAATTGAATGTGTCCTAAAGGCAGAGTATATATTCTCCAGCCTGATTAACGCTTTCCAGATTCAGATTTATGCACCATGTTCCTCTTAAGGAACAAAACCCACCCAAGCCCTTAGAAAATAACTACCACATCTCTCACTAGGGACTTAATGCATAAAGAACGCCTTTAATATACTGCAAAGGCTATAAATAGATGAATTTTTTTAGGAAGTCTATTTTCTTTTTACTTTGGATTGATAGAACTGAAACAGTAATGTGTGGTGAGATGAATAAAGATGTGTGTGTTTATCCAGACTTTGACATTTTGCTTTCTTTGGACTGTATTTTACTCTATATTTAATAAGAATAAAGCCTATTTTGGGCACTATCCTAATAAAAGAATATTTTAACGCACTGCTTTCCTTTGGATTGCTTTCCTTAGACTGACATCCAGCAAAGTCACAGATTACTGGAAACCCTGCAGATGTTGCAGAAAGGGATGAAGAATGAGAAGAAAAACTGCTAGTTGAGCTGCAATTATAAAAAGTTGCAGCACCCACTGATGCATGAGATTTATGTTCTCTGGAACACAATTTAATGTGTGTTCACATGATTCTTAAAAGGGGCAAAATGCGATACTACAGACCAAGGCAGACCAGATATTTCAGATGCTATCTTAACTTTCATCTGGAGGAGTTTTCATTGTGAGTTCAGCTACATTTTATCCAAATACATGACACTGTTACTTGAGAACACCACAAATGATGTTCCTGTTGCTGTCAAAACCAGGAATTAAAATTGGGAAGAGGAATTATCAGTTACGACATATGCTATAACTAAATATATGGCAGTGGATTGACAAAGCAGAGACACTTGAGAATGAACAGCTTGTGGAGGGGATGAAAGGTGTTTGCCAGCTTAGTGTTCAGCAATGTACACGCTGCCAACAAGTACGTGTATTTTAGTTTACACATTAAACCAAACATAACCAAAACTGCCAGCAAACATCGTGCTATCAGATTGCTATAGAATTGGCTTTCTACTCTGAAGCAAGTTTGTTTCATCCAGAAGTGACATTATTTATCTTGCAAATAAAAATTTGAGCTGCTGTACAATATGCTGTAATAAAAAGGGATTCATAAAAATAAGACTTATCTTAGTCTGGACTTATTTAAACAATGAGGACAGAGTTTTACAAACTCACCTATATCCAAGTGAGAATATTAAAACTGGAAGTTTCAAACACTGCATGGTTTACTACCTACATGCCTCTTCCCCCTTCTTCTGTGGGCCTATTTTCAAGACGGAACAAGAGAAATGAGGTACTTCTGTGTTTATTATGATTAGTCATGCTTCTTGGCAATGTTATTGTATTTTGCACTTAATAAACAAGCATTTCTGTTGTGAATAACATAGGAATAGAATCAGTTCGTATATAAAGTCTGAGAGCTAAAGGATAATTACTTACGTTATTTTATATTAAAAAGAATCTAAGATCTTTCTCTCATTAGCACACAAAACAGAGCCTTTATAAGGACTGCATTTTCCTCATCTTCTCCCTTTGGGTGTGGGATATCTTTTTTTTGTTCACCTGTGATTTTCAAGAACAAGCCTACACGGCAGAAAGCAATGGATTTAAAGAAATTTATTACTAAAACTATTGTGGCTATTTCTCATCACGGTCTCCTTATGCCAACATTTGAGTGGTACTGGTTACACACACTGATTTATTACAAAGTAATGTCATACCTGTAGACATGCAGGAGCTCTGCCCTGGGGTTTATTCACATCAACAGCCACAAGCTGCCAACCTCCAGCAGCATCTTCATGAAACATCTTGAAAAGGAAAACTGTTGTCAGAGATGTTTTACATGCCAATAAATACAAGTGAAATCTAATACATTCCCCTTAAGGACCTGCATACATTTTGATGATAGCTAGTTTAAAATAAGAGGGAAATGGTTCTTGCTGCTACAGAAAAAAAAAGCAACATGCTCTTTTTCCCACATTAATAGATTCTGAATTTTACTCAGGTAACGTCAAACACAATTTGCCTCTGTTAGTCCTGATGTAGAAACAGATTCAATTAATCTCTGATCAGTATCATTAGACGGTGGTACCTGTTCAGAATAAATTCCTTACTAAGGTAAGCTTACCCTAAGGAAACACGAATACATTGTGACCAAAAAATAAGCTTCGTGGTGCATTTGGAAATTATAGACAACCTCATCTTTTTTTACTGGCAACACTATTTTCATTCATTGTTCAAAGACTTATTTTTGTTGCACAGATGCATATCAAGAGTAGCTGTACAGTCCTTCTGTACTGTTACTGAGAGCTTATAATTTCTGCAAATAGCTCAATGATATCCAGGCTCTAATAATGTCAGTGGAAAAGGCTCTCTTGACCACATTCTCATTTTACCAATAACTTCTGGAAAATATTCACATTTTACCAATAACCTCTGGAAGCATAGGTGTAGGCATTCTGGCTTTTTTTTTTTTTCCCTCAGAAATTAGGATATAAAAAGATGCAGACTGCTGGACACAGGAACAGTGAGAAACCATGTCTGGAAGTTATTAACACTGTCCTTGAAAATGTCCTTAAAAGAAAATTAATAGCTGTAGCATTTTGAATTGCCACCTGGGAGTCTGCATTTACTATGTAATGAAGTGTGGCGAAATTCCTGCCTCACTCCTACGTTTTCCTTGACATCCAGCACCCAAACAAATCACCTCGAGAACACAGCCACAGCAGCGTGGTTGAAGCTTAAAAGGCATCCTCAGAGAAGTGTTCATTAGACTGGGGACAGTGTCACACAAATATGGCTGTAACGCTGCTGAGTCCTTATGTAGCATCTCTGCACTAGGAAGAGTAGCCAACTCAGATCAGCACTGAGCTATTCCTCTTTGTACCACACTTTAATGTGCCATGCTGAAGTGCTTAAGAAGAACCTCCTTTTATCATTCTCCAGACACCCCCTCCTTGACTTTGAGTCTCGGACACTCGTTTTCTTTTCATTACGGCTAAGTTTTGGGACCAATTTAATGATTTATGAAGTGGGCAAATGAAGCAAGATATGTTGCTTTTTCTCAAGGTTATTTCATGCACAAAACAAGCAAGGTTTTTAACTTTCATCTGGTACTTTGAACAAGAAAAACTGCAAGAAATTTTATGTCGTTCTTAATATAGAAGAACATAACTTGTTTTTGTAATTTGGTGAGCTGGACTCCTTTTATGTCCCATTATGCCAGCGACTCAAGGAACAAAGTAACCATTCACTTGTCTGCAGCAAACACGCTATTTTTATTCTGCATGATGCAACTGATATTCAACTTGTTCATATTCTTTTGCATGATGACATTATTTTTGGAATTTCTTTTATTCTTGAAACTCCTTAATGTTGGCTGCTTCTTGAGTTTCCCTACATTGATCTCTCTGTTCCAGCTTCTAGTTCAGAGTATGTTGGTTAAGCCTATACAGCTCAGGAATTTGCTTCATCAGAGATGAAGTGAACACTATACTCTTCAGGCTAAGTACGTGTCATGTGGAAAAGTCCTTTTTTTGTTAGATTTTAAATTGATATCACCAAGTCTACTTTGACAAAGACATATATAGAGTAGAAATTATTGCTGCAAAGTCTATCTGAGGCGCAAAACGTATCAGCAGGCAGAAAAGGGCTAGATTTACGTATGGATTACAGGAATATCCAAAGGAATATCAGAAAATATTTAATAAAATATTTTGAAACACTTAAATCCTCTGGCTTAAGAAAATAAATAACCTCTAGCTACAGAGGATAGAAAAATTTTCCTCATGGATATATTTCTCAAATCTGCCTTCCTTAGGGCTTTTTCCAGGCAATCGGTACTGGTCCCTCTTAGAGACGGCAAACTGCACTAGCCTGGAAAAGCCTAGCCTTTTGTACGTTCATGATACATAACATGATTGTTGCAATAATGAGTGGGAGAATTTAAATCTCAGCCTGTTAGCCCTCGTTTTTCATACTGGGTCTTCAACACCACCCAGCCCACACATAGCACCCTTCCTATCACAGCTTCTTCCTACCCATTATCTCATATTCAGGGCCTCGACTTCTGTGGCTACCTCAAATATCAGCACGGCTCTTTCACTGCCTCAGCACCTCATTCCTCCTTGGTCTCAAAATGCCTTTCACAGTTCCAGAACCAGCTTCCGCAAACACTTCAGCTACCCTCTGACCTCTCTTCTTCCAGCTACAGTTTGCAATTTCAGCTCTTCCTTAGCACAGAAAGTGATATTCAATAGCAACCCTAATTCCAAACCCACCAATGGCATGATAAAAAAGCATTATCCTACTTCATTAAAAGCAAATAAAAGCTTAGTGATGACACACCCAGCCATATAGAAAACCATAATACAGTCATCTTAATTATTCTTATTTAAGAAAGCCTAGTTGAATAATACACCCTAGAATTTAATTTTATATGAAAATATATATGAAAATATATATGAAAATATGAAAAATATATGAAAATATATAAACTTTAAAATATATGTAGTAACATGCAAAGTCAAATCAAACAAAAAAAAATAACTGATAGGAATTTTGGCTTACTATTCATTCATAAACCAAACCCAATCAAGTCCCCAGAGAATCTCAGTATCTCAAGTGCTTCACCTGTGTGGTGGCAGTTGAAGTAGTACTGCTCCTGGACCCCCACATCTGCTGGAACTGCACTCTAATTTCTGCAAATGTTTCAATGATGACTGCAATGAAAACATTCTGAAAAAAAGAACAAGAGAGAATGGCTGACACAAAGCTCAGCAACCAGAAAAGAGAAGGAATTCATTCTAATATGATTCACATTTCAGACAGGTTTAAAAGAGCATATTTTTCAGTACCTTAACAAGCCAGGCCAGAAAGAAAATTAAGGTGATGAAATAGAAATATGAACGCCACCGGGGAAAGCTGTCGATTGCTCGGTACATAAGGAACACCCAGCCTTCCTGAGAAGCAGCTTCATAAACAGTAAATATGCTTGTGCCTGTCAGAGGAAAAATGAAAATGTTTTGCATTAAGCCTCTCTGAAAGTTTTCAACATCAGCAAACAATAATCTTTTATCTAGTTTATTTTCCTTATCTCTAAAAGCGTATCAATCAGCTCTCTTTTCCTCTCTTCAAAGATAAGTTTTTCAGGCACGTTTCCACATTTCTTCCTTTTACAATTGCATATGAACTGGTTTTGTATCAGACTGGACGCCCTTCTCTCCCTGGACACACATGCATAATCCCTTAGATGGGTTCACTGGCAGTATGCAAATGTCTCCAAAGGCAGAATTTGTCCCATCATGTGACTTCAGCAGCATCATGAGAAAAGGCAGACTTAATTAAAACTGTCAGGATCAACATTCAGTAGGTGAAAGAAATCACAAAATCAGCAACACTGAGTAAGCAGCAATACACTGAGAAGGTGTCTAACACTAGCAAGCACAGTTAAGCGTCTACAACAAGCCATCGAACAGTTTCAAAATTCAGGCAGGTAGCCAGGGTAGCTGCATTAACATACACGTGCTGCCTTAAAAAACATTAAAACATTTTTAAGTTGAACTTCCTATATCGCTCTGGGGAGGTGGGGAGGAGATGAAAGAAAAGTTATGAGGGGTTCACGTATGCATAAACCATTTTTTAATAAAAGCTATAAAGTTACTCATTTTACACTTAAGATCCAAATTCATCCTAATGTCTGAGGGATAATAGGCTCCAGCCAGCTCCCCCTCCCTCCTTATCTCTGCAATGAAAGCTTCAAAATACAGACTGTGGTTAGGGCTCATATGGCATTCTTGTTTGAAGTAATTTTTTGTTCTAAGAAGGAACGCAATTAAACTGTGAAATTAAACTGTGAAATCTCACAAACTGCCATGAAATTGTGGAATTGTCCTACAGCCACCTGCTAGCTCTGCTCCACTACTGCTCCGTTTCATGAAATACCTTGGGTAAAAGAGAGGGGTCGTGAGGAGTACTGCCTTTAGCAAAACATAGCAGCTGCTAGCAACACACAAATAATAAGAATGAACCAGCCAACTATCTGATCCTTTTCACAGAGAAAGGAGTGGTTCTGGACAGAAATAGGAACTTCTGAGTCCTGAGTCCAGGAGTTTCCCAAAAAAACCACACCAGTCCATTAGGAGCCCTGCATGGTTATTCTCCCACTGAATTTGCAGCACCTACATCCTTTTTGTCTGCTAACACAGCTGGGACGAACCTGGAAGTGGTTTTGCCTTAGGGAGTCCCTTTTGCAGATAAATATTCACCATTAAGAGAAGACAGGGATGAATGGATTTTTCTTCTGTATAAACTTGCTCGTTTGATATGTAGGTGTTAATGGTTAACATGGTCATGGTGGGTAGGCAAAATGTTAATCCTTTCTGTTAATTTTTCTGGTTATTGGATTCCTTCCTATTTACTGCATATGGTTGTCAGGACCACAGCACAGAAATAAAAATCAAAGGAAAGGGAAAGCATTCAAGCATAGATAACAAAACTCTTTCTGTTTCTTCAGGAAAGAGAGTGGTCTCTATCAATACTGAAATATTCATCAGTGATTACTTCATGGCTATTTTGCATTTCAAAAATTCATAAAGTAATGGTTCAATTATCTAATATTATACTGTTGCTGAACTGATTAAATTATTGAACAAAACAGTGCTGTTGAGGACAGGCAGAGATCAAGAAAAAAACGGAATCTATTAAAAGTTGCTGGCTAGGAAACTGTAATTAGTCATTACCAATGGGAAAGTCACAGTGAAGATTAGTAAAATAGAGGGGATGTCATGCAAAGTATTTATAACACATACACTGGGCCATCTGCCACAGTAAAGCAATACTGTGAATGGACAAAAATGCACAATTAACCCAATTAAAATAATATGTGTTCATCTGTGACACTAAAGTAAAAATATGGGTTGTATATAACCGGTACACGTGTTCTTAAGGATATTAGAAAGCAATCACCACTAAGAATATACATTCCTACTTAACATATGTGACTAGAAAGTAATAAAGCTTTCGGTACTGATGCCAGGAACCACGCTGTTAACTATGTCTGTAAATACTGTTTCAACTGGATACAGAATAAAGGCATGACAGTAAAGGACCCAACACCATGCAATGTTTTGTTTTCAAAAAGAAGAGTAATTTAGTTAACATCTGCCTTACCTGATGTTTTCCCTCTTCTAAAAGTTACATTCGAAGACAATCAGCAACTGATTCTATTTTTTTTTTTCTGAGTATTTCTTTAATATCTGACTACATCTTCCTAAAGCCAACATGTGAGTTTTTAAAAAGACTCCCCTTTCACAGCAGCATGCCCTGTTTTTCTCACCATATTCAAATCCACACAGAGGAAGAGAGAGTATCAAAATTTTAAGTGATGGTGGGATGCATTGCAAAAAAACAGACATGGCAATGCTGCCATATATGAAACCTAACTTATGTCCCTTAGATCAAATGGCAAAATTCTTTTCCACAGGTGTCAGTATTCTGTCTACCAGTGACATAGTGTCACCTTCTACTAGTTCAGAGGTCAGTCCTGACCACATAGTGCTAGCAGTCCCATGGTATAGGGCACGTGAGAGCATAGGATCTTGTGTAACCCAAACAGGAATATGGGTTGCAGGGGGAACGAGGGCTTGAAAACCTGCAGACAGGCCCCATTTACTTCAAAATGTAGTAAATCTCTTGTCAGTGTCCTGAACATTTAGATCAAGATTAATGCAATCTAACCACTGGCATCGGCGAGACATTTCGGTCATGAAAAAGCTTTGAACCGTGAAGAGGGTTAAACACATGACTATAATGACATTACTCATCAGTTTAGGCATGTTGGCATGGGTAAGTTGCTGGATTTGGTGCTAGGATTTCAACATCTGCACCTAGAATATTGTTAACTCTTAATAAATAACAATAGAAAATATTTATGATAATTTTCCTATTTATTTCAGTAGATGGCTAAACCTTGGTGGCAAGAAAGTTTAAAGTCTTTTAGGAGGATCTTTCTGATGCCAACAGAAATAAAATAAGGGAACATACTTTCAATTTTTTTTTGTTTCAGTGCTTTTGTTTGAACTTGTCCAATAAAGTCCACATTTTAGTGTTAAAATTAAACAATTCCTTTAACCACACTGATGGTTAATCAAAACAAGGAAAGAAAACATTTCTCAATACACAGATTAAAACTAAATATATCAATATCATAATCTGTATCATCCTCAAAAGACTGCTTTTACGCAAGCAGTAGACACTTCTACCTTTGGAAATGCTTTACAACGGTATGTGGTCATTACTAAAACAAAAGAAAAAAAAGTCCAGAAAATGAAAGATTTCATGAAGTATGGGGAAAGATGTTGAAACTTGCTCAACTTATGCAACATTTTCACTTGAAGAAAAGAGACAAACTGTATCCCTACTAATATGCATGTTTAGGTATATGGGCATTCAGCACTGAAATGCAAGGGGCTTATACCTTCTTCAATACCTATGTTTGTTTCAGCTCCACCAGCTGGGAGCATTAGCCTGACGGGGCATGGAGGAAGTGATTGCTTTAACACCCAAATGGTTGTAATAAACAAAATTTCTACTGGTTTCCATGCCACTCCAGGGAGCAAGGTCACCTGCTATACAAATTAACAGAGTTGCAGGCAGAAAATAATTGAAAGAGCCAGAGCACATAGGTGATGATTTTCCACAGGGGAGGGAGGAGACCTATCCTGCCAAAACCATACCTTCTAAATACCTAAAGAATATAGAAGGTATTTATTTTTAAAAAAAGGCCTCATAGTTGACAGAAGAGAACAACAGTATCACTATGCGGGGATGCTATTTTACACAGTGTGTTTTATAATTTTGCATATTTTGTAAACACACAGGATTTTCTGCTTGGTTCTGTGCCTCTGTCACACCACCATGCTCTTGCTATAATCAGCTTGCTTTGTGAATGGACATCATGAAAAAGGGAGTGCACTGAATAACGCTGTCATCTTACAACTGCAGAATTAATGGAGCAGAGCTAAAAGGTCCCATGGAAAATCCATTAAACCTGGAAACAGAACCCTTTCCTCCTAACTCTGTGTTACATTCTTGCTTCTAGATTCAAAATCCCGTATTACTGGGGGATGCATGATGTCAAGGTGTTGTCTTTCATGAATACGATTTGTAGCTATTCCAAGTGAGAAACAAAAAAGGAAGACTAAGCTTATGCCATTAAATCCAGTATCTTCTGCACGTGTAACCTACGTTTATTGACTGCCTTAGTCATACCACATCAGGGATCTCTCAGTTTTCTTGTGCTTGCGATGAAGCTGCTGAGAAAGAAAAACTACAAGAGGGCCACTTTATGCAAAACAAACACGACAAAAGTTTGATTTTGTAACTACTTCTTTTGAACCAGGAATTACTGGGGCGAGTAAAAACGCCTGCGTTGCTACGGAAAGCTTAAAACGCTACACGTGCCGTCTGCCGCCCGTAAAACGCTCGGATGCCAGCCAGTACCGGGCTCCTTCTCCTTACCGGGCAGGAGCCGCTAGATGGCGACGGAGCACCCCGGGCGGGCGGCGGCCCCGGGCGGGCGGCGGCCCCGGGCGGGCGGCGGCCCCGGGCGGGCGGCGGCCCCGGGCGGGCGGCGGCCCCGGGCGGGCGGCGGCCCCGGGCGGGCGGCGGCCCCGGGCGGGCGGCGGCCCCGGGCGGGCGGCGGCCCCGACCTTCCTGTTTCCCGGCAAAGCTAAGCAGCCTTCCAGCAGGTGCTGCTGTCTAATTTAACCCGACTTGCTGTGCTGAATGCTGAAGGGCGGCCTTCCCGACGATGGTCTGTGACTGTTAGGTCCGTAAGGAAACGACCTCTCGCTTAGGCTATAGAAATGGGACCAACCCTGTTCCTGTCCCTGCTCGCTTTCACTGATAAAATCATGCAGCTGAATGATCCTGCGAGGCGTGGATATTCCTACTGACCACTCGGCTTTTAGTTTATGTCTTACCTTTCAGTGCCAAGGTATTCGGTAAAACAGTGCGTGCAGTCAGGATTTGCCAGCTGCCTTACACTATTGCTTTGGTGAAACTAGAAGGGAATAAAAATTACCCAGAAACACAAGGATAAAGTTGTTAGCGCTTCTGGGAGGCAGCTGGTAGATAGGACTGAAACCAACAAAAAGATCAAATCCTGAACAGCTTCACGGGGTCTCTTGCTTGACTCTGAGTGAGCAGTCCAGCCTATTTTACTCTCCCAACCAACGCCTATCAGCCAGTTTGCCAGTCAGCAGAAAAGAGGAGGAAAAGAGGAGAAATGGAACATGCCAGTGCTCTGCTCCTCCTTTGAAACCTCAAACCCCAGTGCCATTTCCCTGCGACTGAGCTGGTAAAGATGGCAAAAGGGAAACCCTGCAGGGTCCTGATTTACCATAGCAGAAAAAACACACTGCCAGTCTGAACACAATATTTTAACCTTTGCAAGCGTAGTGGCTTCAAACAGACAGTAATGATGTGTTATTGATTCTTCACTTTGAAAATGTTTCCTTATGAGAAGATGAAGCTTCTACGTATGAGAAGAGACTATACACAGAGACAGGGTGCATAAAATCACCAATAAAGAGAGAAAGAAGCACTGCAAATATAAGTGCTAGGATCAATGCAATTTGTTCTACAGCCTTAGTAATGTAAAGACAGAAAGTCAGACAACTTTCTGCAAAAAAATTTGATGGACTTAGTTGCACTGTTTGCAAGTATTTTAGAAATCTGTCCACTATTCAGAAGTGTTAGCTTACTAGTATGAATGTGGCAACGTTGGCATATGTATTGACCGCACGGGCTAAACAGGGGCATGGCCATTCCTGCTTCGTTAAACCATTAGTGTCTTACATGTGATAGTGCTTGTGCTCCCTGATGTGATATTTTATGCTTTACAAAGAGAAATCTGTTCTGCATTTGTGAACAAGTCCATGGTGTAAATAGGGACAACCATTCTTCAAAATGACTTTAGGTGTGCATGTTTATCGATATTAAGCCTGACTAGCAGTTGTGTTTGCTTTTCTTTAATACTTTTTTGATTAAAATGCTCCTCAGCTATATGTTCACAAATAACCTAGCAAATAGGGATCCAAAATGTCAGCAGAGCTCATAAGCTGGCTTTATGTGCATAAATACTGTCTGCTTTTTCCTTTTTGCAATTACACAGCTGTAGTGCTAATACACACTTCTCTCTTATAATCACTGCTTTTTTTGTATGTGGCAGCTTTACAAAATTTACCGGCAGTTGATGAGAATCAAGGAAATGCTGAGCTGTGAATTGTTCTCACCTCACACACCACTACCTGGAAGCTCTGCTGCACAGTCAACAACTCCCACCACTCCTTCTCCCTAGAGAGTCTTTTCAAGGATGCAACTCTTCTCGGATCCCTGGGCTCCCGTCCCCAACAGAACAGGCAGAGCTTCAGGCTGGAGCCTGGAAGTAGGACACTGCCATAGCTGTGCTTTCCCCTATCAGGGAATCAAACTAATAACACTCACTTCTCAGGTCTAGAAACCAAGAATACAGAAATCCCTAGGCCTTGGTTTTGAGAGCGACAAATGCTGCGAAGATGGACCTGCCACCACTTCAGCCTTTCTAATGAAGTGCCTCTGATTTGAAGTACAGTCACAGTAGAGCAAATGACTGCTACAGTAAATGCTATGACAAACTGTGTAACAAAAAATGTTAAACAGAAGAAACTATAATTTATACTAACCTATTCCTTTTAAAATAAGCCATCTTTTTATAGGACTGTTTCTTCTTCTTTTAAAATATAGTATGTATGTAGATGCCTTTAAAACTATACAATAAAAGTGGCCATCCAGAAATCAAACATTCAGAAATTCACACAAATTGTTACATTTAAAAGTTAATGAACGCTTTAAGGGCTACCATATTAAACTGACAAATTTAAGGCATGTTCTCAGTACAGACATTATGTATTTGAATTGTCATTCAGCCATATATTAAACATTGGGAATGACTATTAAAATGCAGGTAGTGATGGATCCTTTTGTTAGAGGGAAAACGAAGTATGCAAATCTTCCTTGACACAAAGCATGTAAATTCAGCACTGACTTTCATACACTGTCAGTCAAAACTATTCACTTGTTGCATCAATTTTTTTTTTCCCCAATAGTTATAGACAGAGCTTTCTAATTAATTTTAGGTGCAGTCATGAAATAGCTAAGCGTCAACTAATTTGCTTAATTAATAAAAAACTTATCTGCTTTATAAGAAGAATGAAGCATCGAAGAATGAGACCATAGTACATATTGACATAGTACCATTTCCATATCTAGAGTGACCACGATGATACTTAACCCAAACGCAGAGTTACATGAGAAGCATAACTGTAAGCTTTACCATGAGAGATCATTTTATCAAGCCTTGAGTCTGGTCAATGAGTAGAAACTGTCTCAAAAGCATGAAAATGTGTGGAGGCAGAAAAAATGCACTAGAAGAAATGATGTAGGAGCTAGTGAGAACATGCATTAGCGATTCAGCTGAACAGAAGAATAACTGGGGGATGTGGAGATGCACAGAGCCCCTAAAATTGTGTGCATATTTGGAAATTCAGATTACAAGAGATTGCCTGACCTAAATGGAGCATTTCCAGTGTGATATTTATATTAGTAAGAACTGAACAGAGAAGTTCAAGACAAAAAGTTTTACAGGAAAAAACAGACTGGCTAAAAAAGTGCTAAAAAAGATCTTGCAAGTGATTTTTCAAACCTACTGCAGCATATTTTATCCGACTTCCACCACAAAGAGTTTCCTTATTTCCAGTTGCAGTGCAACCCCTTCATCCTGAAGATTCAAACCGTCCAATCAATAGGTAATTAAAAAAACTCAGTAGCACAAATATTTAACAAAGGAAAGAACCTCCTTGCCCCCAGAAGAGGTTTAAGAGACACGAGAGGACCAAAGAGAGCTTGAAATTCACCCTACAAGAACCCATGCTAGTGGCTGTGTGTGTGAAGTGTTTGGCCAGTCTGATGATGAGTTACAGCAGGCCAGGTATGCAGGTAGACAGGAAGGTATTCAGGGAGGAAATTTCACAGTGTATCATTTTGATAGCTTATGAAGGCTATATTTATTTTTTTATCATAGGGTAGGAGAAACAACAGTTTAAGGAAACCTAGACAAACAAAGCTGCTGCTCTGCCCTAAGGCTCCATTTTGGCATCATTCGGTTCCTTTGGTCATCACTTGTGAATTGTATGCACTTCTCTGAGGATGTACTCTCTCCCTTAAAATGAAGAGATTCCCTTCCTCTTGCCTGGATAATATTTCAAAAGCAGTTGCATGAAATTTTATCCCTTCTGCAATCAGTGGTAAAACTGCTGTCATCTTAAATAAGGTGTTTTTAAAAATCCCTCCCCAAAGCATCCTAATTTAATTTGCCCCAGCTATGCTGTATGTCTGAAGAAGCCTTTATTATTTTCTGTATAAAAGTTTCATCTAAGGACATCAGTAGAAAATCCCAACTAGCAAGACCTGCTGAGTATTCAGTGACCAGAAATAAGACAGCAGCAGCACTTTGCTCAAAGCATTTCTGTGAGAAATAAAAAAAAAAAAACAAAACCAGACAGCAAAGCTTGCAAAGAAATTTGAAAGCCAAGGAGATATTATAAACAGATAGATGTTAGAAATCTCATTAGCCTCCACACATCTGAATAACAGGAACAAATATACAGTGCCAAAGGCATCTTAAGAGACTAGTCTAACTGAAGAGAGAAAATCTTCCTTTCCTAACTGGGAGAAGGGAGCTCTATGATTGACTGTTACAAGAAAACCCAAACAACACGCACTCAATGACCTTTTTAGCTGTTAATAAGTTAAGTACTCCCAAGTATCCCTTATGTGACACTAGAAGAAAAACAATTTACCTACTTTGTTGATGTGAGAGATAGGTTTGCCCACTAGCCTAATAGGTGCAGTAAGGGAGCAGGAGGAGAGAGGGAGAAGTGTCTTAGTGTGCTGATAGCTCACTAAGCCCCGCAGCACCTTTGTGAGGTAAGTATATTGTTAATTCCATTTCAGAGATGGCTGTATAAAGTTAGAGACGCTAAGACTTTCCTCAATCAGCAACAGGGTCAATGTCTAAGGTGGGACTATCTTAAAGATCTCTAATTTCAAAAGAGGGATTAGAGTATTCAAAATTGTTGTTCTTTAACTGGATGTCAAAAGAGAAAGACCTTGACTTTCTTAAAATGAAGAATATACATGGATGTCAGCAAGAATAGACAACAATTTTTTTTCTCTCCTTCAGCAAATGAAAAGTTGAGTTGAAAAGAAAACCAATTCATGTAACATCTGACTTCTTTTATTCTTGACTGTCTTAAAGAAAGTGCTTACATGACCAGAGATCTACTGGTTATCAGAAGAATTCTTGGAAGACTAGCACTAATAGACTAAGCAGCTGGCAGGTTTATTTGGAGATGAAAATCAAAACCTTTGGCAAGAAAAGCTGTATAAACTGCCAGGTATTTTTTTGGAGAGAGAACATTCTAAGTTTTTATACACTCCGTTTAAACCCTGTTTTCAATATTATCTTCTCCTGCAGAAATCCTTTCTGATCTTTATGCACTACTGAAAATAGTTCCACACACCAGTAACAGAAATGTCCTGGATTTCTCACTGTCAAATCAATTATTTTTTTTTTCTCAGATATGCCCTCTTCCTTTTTTCTCAGCATCGAGTTTACCTGCAAAGATGTTTATTCTTTGTGTAGGTGTGTGTCAACTCTGTGCTTTGACTCAGAGCTGTTTTTAATTTATATAGACCTATGATATTTAACATATTTTTCTCCAATGCTTTTTGCTAAAGTGGAAAATGTGGCATTTTGTACTAAGACACTTGAACATGTGGTTTGAAAAAAAAGGACTGTGTTTGAAAAAAAAAGTTTTGGCTTTGCTCAGTGAAGCAGTTTCCCAAGAAATACAGAGCAGACCTACTCCCAGCAATTTTTTATCAAAGGATGAACTAAACAGACCTCATTTTCCATATGAAAGTAATTTTCAGTTGGTGAAATGAAATCAGAGCTTTTCTATCTGAAGGCGCAAACAAGTGACACGCACAAAAATTCGGGGATGACTTTCTGCATGCCATTTACTTCATAGTGGCTACCTTTTTGCCTCCTCTTCACCTTAAAAAAGGCCTTTGGAAGTCTATCCACTCCCTTCACTGAAATCAAAGGCACCACTAATTATCTATCACCTTAGGAATAAAAGCATACATAAGGACAGTTACTGCTGGACATTATAAATGCATCTTGTTATCCTCAGCAATGTGTCTGCAGGTCCTGCCATGGTTTGGGTACAATTTTATATTGTTACATTATGTCCCCATATTTTTCAGAACAGGGAAGAAATCCTGATCCTAACTTGGAAGCTCTGCCAGCACATTTATGTAATATTTTTGAGAGAAAACTATGTTCACAATTTTTAAATCACACTGCCCAAAGTCAGGCATATTAACTGATGTTCAGATAGCTGGATAGGATATAGTCTGATTCTTTAAGATGCTGAAGGAGACAAGTTTGAAATTTTCAGTCCTGGCCTGAATGCTAGTGCTTGAAGCCAAAGGGAATTTTATTACTCCTTTAGTAGAAACCAGGTTAGATTTACAGTTCTGAGATTCTACCACATAATTCCCCACAAAACATAAAAGATACTGGGAAGACTGTGTATTTGATCAATATGTTGTTTTCAGAACACTTATTAAATTGCCCGCCACATTAAAAATAAAACTAGAGATTGATACTATAGGAGAAAAAAGGCACAACTGTTTCCAGACCCATTCATTTTACAGGATCTGGGAGATGGGCTTCCTAAATGAAGACAAATCCAGCAGAGAATCTCAAAAAATGTCTGCTTCCAAAACTGACCATGAGGCAGGTCTGTGGTGCCCTGGCATTAAAACTGTTCCCAGTGACTTTCCTAAGGAACTTGTAAAAGTACCAACTAAATGCTTTTAGCAGAATTCATGTGCTCAGGTCAGAAATAATTGAAATAGAGGGGAAACAACTGCCAGTAGGCAATAGCAAGCACTGGAATAACTGAGAGGACTGTAGAATTTGTCTCCTCAGAGCTCTTTAAGAATACATCAGACAAGCATCTATAAGGAATGATGTAGGTAGAGGTGACTCAATCCCGGAGTGGCCAGGCAATGAGCTTGATCTTCAAATAGATATCCTTTAGAGGCTCATACTAGTTTTCTCCATTTTTACAGCATTGAAAATTCTGTAATGCCAGTACAGCATCTTATTCTTACTAGTATAAAAAGAATGATATTAACATGCATAAAGTAATCTGTGTTTGTTTAGGCTACACATAGACACTCGCTTTTCTAAATGCTGCAACTAGACACTACAAAGAAACATAGTTCAAAGTGCAAAAGGCACTTTGCATTAGGGTTTTGCCTGGAAAACTGTTGTATGAGTGGTGGTGCAGAGCCAAGTTCCACTGCTTCTGAACCAGCTAAATTATATTCTTCAGCAGAAAGCCCTTTTCTTTTTCTTCCATAAAGGAAGCATTTGTGAGTCATAGGTTGTAGAACCAACTTCTGTGAAGTAAGAGATGTCAAGTAACGCTGTGAATAAATAAAATGTCACTCAGGACATGATTTGATCATAAATTAACTCTGTCTGTAAGGCTCTGAATACTGTGTTAAAAGCACACAGCCACATGACACAAAGTACTGATTTACTATAAGCCGATCTGCCCCTTAAAAAAATACCCTTTTTTTGAGGGCTTCACTTTGTACTGAAAGGTTGCACACTGCAACTTGTATTGTCCATCTGTACCCTAACTTGTGCCACAGTAGGTATTGTCTGCTCTCCTACCTCCAGCATAAAGTTGGCCCAAAGGCATTAAGCTGGTATAATTTCAGTACTGTATGCCTCCCTCAGTGATTCTGACAGTAACACATTCATGTACCCTGCCTCATCCTGAGCAATCTCTACTGCGGGTCTTAACACATGTCAAACCACAGCATGAGTCTGTTGCAAAGCAGCACTTCTGCAAGCACTTACGTAGTCAAATACTGCAGCTCCTGTTCCCTGATTTTGTCTTCCTATGGATGTGCCTGTACCAAGCGTAGCTCCCTCCAACCCATACACACCTTTAGTACTATTCCAAATAAGGCTCACATCCTCAACATCTTCTACAGGCTGACATTCCCTTGTGCCATACATACCTTGAGTACTGGGTTATACAATCACAACCCTGGTGAGCTGTGACACATGCTCAGGGGGACTTCGGACATTTTTCAGTTATGTTTTGGGGCCACAGGGGTGACTCATGGGCTCCAGTGGAGATCAAAACCAACCACACTACCTATGGGTACACAACATAGCTCCAGAAGGTACCAGGCTTGAGGAGTGTGAACATGAGTCAATCTATATCGCACTGTTTGTAGACCAAAGACCAATGCCAGGCAGATGATTTTATTAGTGCAGATCCTGCCTCTGACTCAATTCCATAGTTCACACATGTTTTCACACTATACGGTTCAGCAGCGCTACACATCAGAAAGATACACGACCAAATATCTAAGTGCAAATACAACCTCTGGTAGTAGGAAGTTCCCACGTTCAGGTTGCCAAAAAATGGAAAATACAGAGGGTAAATATCACTAAGCACTTGCCTCTGATCATAAAGAAAGACAAAAGGTAATACTGGCATGGAAACAAGTGGCCATGCACATGAGGTGGGCTGATTTTAGGCGTTTTCTAATCATCAGAGAAATTAAGTCCTGAAAGAGTTTTTCATCTTGTTTTGCCTCTTCCATTCCTAAGTTTTCTAAGTTGGGACCTCATACTTTTATGAACAATGAATACAGCACGGTTCCCTAAGGCCACAAGAAGGAATGGACAAGAGCATCACCAAGGTTCCTTCCAGCTGAAAAACAAGGTTTCATCAGTAAATGTGATGATATAGGCCCCAAACAAAACCCCACTTAGTCCAACAGAGTCCAGCTGTTTTAAATAACACAGGCTTAATCCTCAAGTAGCAAACAGTACAAAAATGTTAATTATTTCACTTTCATTGACATCCTGACAGGGGAAATTTCTAAGAATGCTTCTAATGAAATTATGCAGGAAGGATTAACACTGTGCTCTGTTCTGGAAGTTCTCAGCAATGTGGCTGATTTAATAAAGTACTGCACAACAGCTGAGGAAGCTCATTCTTCGGTAGAGAGTCTGGTTTTGTTACAAAAGATCTGTTTACTCTGAACCCCACTGCAATTCTCCAGTGAAAACTCTTCCTTAGTTGCACCTTCCCCATTGTACCTGAGGACACTGTGGACGCAGCTGCAATCCTGCATCTATGGTAAGTGAATTGCATACAAAACTAACAATATCCCCATACTTTGGTCAAAAATGTTCACTACAGCAGCCCTAACCATTTGAACACTCTAAAATGCTGTCAGCATAGTGGCTCAAATTTACTGACTGTAATATTTAACTGAAATGAAGGACTGCTGAAGGACCAGAAGGAACTAAACCCGTTTGGAAAAAAAAAAATTCATAGCTCTAGGAGATACCAAGAGTCTGCAGATCCATGAAAGCACTTGAGTTACAGATTTAAAAGCACTTCTGATGAATGAATGAAATCAGAAGGTATCTGGAGGAAGACAAGCTGATGGAGACTAGCTAGTTTATTATAACATAAAGCATCATATCTGACAAATGTGGCAAAATATCTGAGAATAGACAGAAAAGAGAGAGGTGCGAAGCAACCAGCAGTCTATTTTGGTTAGGTTTAAGACACTTGTGAAACTACTGTAGAGAGCAGGTTAACCTCAGTTTGGCCAAGTGTGCAGTAGAAACAGCATTCTTCACTGGATAAAATGACCAGCTAAAAGACTGCAAAGACTAATCTGATTGTGAAGTAACCTTTCAGATGTCTATTAAATTAATCCTACAAGCTTCCCAGAGTAACTATTCAAAACCAGTATTCTCCCCTGATACTCCAAACTCTCTTCAGAATTTCTTTTAGTGCCCCGAAGACCGCAGTCAATATCCGTAGCTCTTCCCAGGGCATTTACTATCTTGATATATGAATTTCAGTGAAATACGTATCTGTGGCTATGGTATAATAATGGTAGAATGCTGACTTTTTAAATGGCTTTTGTAGTATAGAATTTCCATTCGCTGCCACTACTCTTTCATGTATCACCATTATTGCTCCTTTGTTCTGTACCAGATACTGACAACTAAAAGAAAACATCCAGGTAATGGCAGAATTATGATTCTACATGAAATGCAAAAATTGAAAATAGGAAAAAGAAAACACAGATAGAGTTTGTTCTGGAGAAGATGATTAAACAGTAATACAACTGAAGCTTTTTTGTTTGAGAGATGATGATAGACATATTTAATTAATTGTCACTTAACCTCAGAATTCTAAGTAAAATGCCTAAAAGCAGCAGATGAAAAACAAATGTATGAAAAATACTCATATGTAGAATATAGCAAAGTTGGCTAATACAGAAGGATATGTCAGTAGTACACATACCAGTATAAAAACCATGCAAAACCTGCCACAGGCAGGTAATTAGAAGAAAATAATACCGCAATTTATCAGAAGAGACACAGAGAAGTCCTGTTGTGACTAATCTACTTTATTTGAATTTGTTAGCCCCTGGGTAACTTCTGTCAGGATGAATCAGCTATGTATAGAGTCAGCTCCTCGAGAAATAGAACAGATTTCTGAAGTTTTTATCTTGTACATGTTACCACAGAGCATGCTCTATGAACAGTTAGATGTCTCTGTCCCACTGTTGACTGACGAGGTCGTCTGACTTAAAATTTCCTAACTGTTTTAACTTCTTTTGAATTTTATGCAATAAATCATTTTAAATAATTTTAGTTCTTTCAGTATCATTATTTTAAAAAGATGGGGCAGCAAGCAAGCAGCTGTGCGGGGCTTGGTTGATATGGCTGGGGTTAAACCACAACGCAGTAGCACAGATTTGTTAGAAAAGCAGAGGATAACCTTCCAAAGGAGTTTTTGGATGAAAGTGGAAAATGATGACTGCAGTATGGGAGAAGATGTATCTTGATACTTCCCAAGATGACCAGTTGCACCTTCTCTGGAGATAGAATAGCATGTCTTCAAAAAGTCTTAAATTCTGCTGAGTATTACGGAGAACCTCCAAAGCAGCTTGTACCATTAAAGAGACTGTCCACTAAAAACATCTATAGAGATTTTAGGAAAGACAGCAATTTTTTACATATTGAAACAATTCATAGAACAAAAATGCCCGTGGCAAATAGATCAAGATGTGTTTCCCAATACTGTGTCCTAAGTACAGAGAAACACAGAAGTGGTAACCATTTGTTAGACATATTAAAGATCTATTCAGATCACCCACTAGATACTGCAAGATCTAGCTCTCAGTTTCATGACAACCAAAATCTATGATCAGAGTGAAGTACACACAAGGTATTTAGTGTTCTTATAACACTTTTGGTCTTTCAAGTAATTTCTATTCTTTCTCAGTTGCTATAAGAAAGGCAGTAACTGGAAGTGAATGGTCTTACAGTTTTCTGGAGAAGTATTTCAGTAATCCACAGGGGATCCAAAATATACTATCCTTTTAGCTTGTAACTAGGTCTTTTCCAATACCACTCAGTGCGTACTAGATGCTGTGTAAGAATTTCTTCACATGGCAATGTCATGACATTGACCCTGGAGTAGAATACAGAAACTACTGAAAGTCCCTAAGAACAGTAGGGAAAAGACGCTTAGGAAAATGAACATTTAATATTTAAATATCTGAGTAACAGAGTAATAAAGCGAGGCTGTGCACTATTTAATGAAGAAGGAGCATTGCATTACACATTTGCCACAGGGTACTGCAAGGGTAGCAGCATGTATGAAGTCCGTTACCACAGATGAGCTGATGTGCTGGAGAGTCACACCTAAGCCTCTGCTCTGTGTGTGCTACCCCCTCTAGAGTGACCATCTGTGATCTAGATTTTCTGGAATAGCATTATTCTCCCTTATTCCCCAGCAGAAGGAGGAAAGCCAAGCTGCAAGCTGGCCCTGTGTTATCAAATCAAAGGTCTTAAATCAAAGATGATTTGGTAAACTGCTCTAATTACAGTAACAGAGGGCATGTTGCAGGACTGTTGTAGATCTTATTTGTAGTGGGTGGCTTTACTCATTTCCACCATCTTTACGAAAATGCTGTTTAGGATAAAATAATCAAATCTCAGGAGGCAAGGTAAAAACATTGTGTCCCATGTGTTATGCAAGTGTTGAAGGTCAAAGCCTGTAAACCAGTCACATACTGAAGCTCTTGTCTGAAAGAGAAAATCTTCCACTGCGAAAACAATTACCTCTATTACCCAGTAACTGCAGCTTTCATTATGCAGAGCTATATTGTCTTAATGGCACTGACTGATAATTAAACCGATAGGATCTAATTTTCTTGGTATGGAATGACAGGTTTCTAATTGCCTAACTTCATGCTTTGCCTATTGGCTAAGAGCTTCCTGCTCCTTAGCTGGCTGAAATTAGTCACGCCTTTTGTTTCAGGGCTGTTCACACCACTGTCACACCTTTAACTCCTCTTCCTATTTTTTCACATTGTTCTCTGTTCCTTGTCAGACTGTGAGTTGTTGAGTAGTATGCACACAAACAGTTATTGTCTTTGACATAAGCCTTTCTTCAATTCTCATGAAGAGTGCACACTGGTGGGCTGGGAGGTTGTTTTTACTTGAAGCAGCTCTTTCTATTTATTTTCTTAGTAAATCCTCATTAAGGAGATGGTCTTAATTCCTAGCACTCCTGTGTCCCCTGACTGCTTTACTTAGCCTCTCAAACTTATCTGACTGTTCGGTTACCATTTTGTATTAGAGGAAAAAGAAATGTCACTGTAGATAATAGACCTGAGTGTTTTAACTCATGCTTCCCATAGGAATTATAAGGAAACAGTAGCAGCAGTACAAAAGCATATTTCCTCCTTCGCCTTCACAAACTGTGTATCATCTCACAATCATGCAGGGAGGCCTTGCTATGCTGGAGCAGGGGCAGCAGAAAGTAGGCATAAGAAGGTCATCTACAGAAACAGTACTTAAACTACATTTAACTCTCAATCTGCAGCAGCGAGCGCTGACACATGGCAGACTCTCTGGGGGACACAGGGGAAAGGCTGCCCTCTGCGAGCTTGGGCCCTTTAGAGCCAGTTACAATGTCTCCAGCACCACGTTCCCCAGCAAACTCAATTCCAGGACTCCTTAAACACTTACGTTGGAGCAAATAAGCCCTCTCAAGGCACAAAGCAGTAAGGAGCAAGGGGCGGGCATATTTAGGTGGTACAGTAAGAAGCCAACAGCTGTGCTCATGCCGGTGAGCTCTACTGAATTTTCAATTTTTTTATTATTATTCTTGTGATCTCCTACTAATCGCAGGGGAAAACCTACACAGAATTTAAGACTATGCTATTTGAGATAAATTAAGAAACAGCAGATGAAGTTGTACATCAATAAGGGATCAATATGTCTGAGGTGATATAGCTTACAGTAGGAAAAAACATAACAAGATGCAATTAAATCTTTCATTTGACCTGCCTCTATTTTCATTTACTTATACCCTTCAATTAAGACAGCCTTTCTGCCCCACTTTGCTCTTCCATCTCTTCAGCTTATGATCAGTGACAGTTTATGGGCGTTTTACTTAACATCAGCAAGTAGGATTTTATTTTTTTAACATTGCTATCCCTATCATGCAAGTACTAATCAGAAGGTATATTAGAAGGACAACTTCAAAATACTTGCTTTCAAAATGAAATGTAATCAAAACATACTGGTTCAGCGTGCAAACCATTTTTTCTCCATTCCCAGGCGCAGGTGGGAATGAAAGAGAGATAGGAGGGAGCGCACAGCACAGATGTCAGACAGGTCATTACATTATAGCAGTAAAAGGTGGCCACCAGGAAAGATGCACAATTACAAACAAAATTAGGAACAAAAGAAAAAGTAAAAATTTCTGGAAAGTTGTTTTATTCCATTGTAGATCCAAGTATTTAGCTGCTGAAACTAAAAAAGAACACCCTGAAATGGCAGGGGAAAGTACGTTTCATGGAATTCTCTCAGCAGCAGTAAAGTTTTCTTTGACTGTCAGTAAAAGACAACGAAACTAATCTATTCACATTAGTTTCACCTGGTTGCCTGGTTTAATGCAAGACTCAATTACTTTGGGATTAACACAGCAATAAATTAAAATTCTGGAGGGCTGCTCAAATTACTCTAAGTTTCCAAAACTCTAAAACTTCCCACACACCATTTGTTAGTGTAACAGAGCTAATTCAATGAACATTATTTGTACAATTTTTTTTGCGTCTCTAAACTATTGCTTTAAAAAAAATAAAAAGTCTTAATTAACTAGGTAACTAAAATGGCTTCATGGAGAAAAGTGGCAAGCACACAGAGACATCAAATAGCTAAGGGTGTTAACTGGAGCATCCTGCTTCACCCCACACACAAATTCAGGCCACTTATTCAGTTGTCTAAAATCAGAATAATTGTCTTAGTAACCTTTTTTGAAAATCTGTGGGTTTATGTATCTCTGTTACTCTTCCAACACAGAAAGACAGAGCCCACTGTGTCCAGCAGTGACAGCCAATATTTACATCTTGGTTGTACCCTTGGACCCATGTAGTAAAACCAGTTTAAGCAGTCAGTGTGTGCTGTGGAGTGACACAACACTGGTGCTCAGTGCTGGGGGAGACTGGAGCTGCCCTCTGGTCTACATATCGGCATTCCTTCTCCCACAGAAATTAAGCAGGAATAAAGGAGTAGCAATGAAGTATCTCTCTGGTATAAGGTAATGACACAGCCAGGGAATACAAGACCAGGACCTCAGACACGCAGGTCCAACAGCTGAGATATAGCCTTTAAATAAAGCTCATTGGCTTTCCACTGAAAATTCAGGGCCTTACATAATGTATTTAAGACACAGTTTCTAATCTGCTAAAAGTTTCTCATGAAAGGTTCTTTGCTAATACATTCTCCGTTAAAACTTAATCTATATCACCCACACAACAATGATACAACAGATGTGACTCCCTTCAGCAACAGTAAGAATTCAGAGAGCTTGAAGGGACTGAACATTTTCAAGAAACATGCTCCCTGCTAGAGCCTGATCATTTTGGCATTGTGTTCCCTGCAAACCATGAGATGACCTGTTGCCTCCTTTCCACATACATCCACAATCCATGCAAACGCACTGACTAGCGCTGCCTTACATAAGAGAACCTCCATTTTAAAATGGTTCTGCTTGTTTAGATGGAATTCCCACGCTAAAGAACAAAACTGAAATAACCTGAAGACATCTGGCAAACTACACCTCTTCAGTGGGAGGCTCATCAAGTCCTCAGGTCTGAAAGGCATGTTCGGTCCTTCTACAGCAACGTTAATTTTGTCATGTGCCACAGAATTTTTGCTAAACTGAGCTAACTGTCACTCACCCTAAAACCCCTATCACCCACAAGTTGTTTGGTAACTGCCATATCTCATCACTATCAGGAAGAAATAGTGAGTCACAGGTATTTTTCTGCTTTTTACAAACCTTACTGCATAACTTTTAAGTAAGAAAAACTGTATTTTCCAAGTATAATGTAGATGGATATTCACTTACATGTATAGTTAATAGAGGGTTATAAACCCTGTCCTGTCAGGCTGCAGGAGCAAGTGATTTGCAAAGGATAAACAGTATATTCATGATCAAGGGAAATCAGCAAATAAGGGCCAATGACTCAGTGTCTGCTCAGAAGAAAACTCCATACTTAGTTTATATCATAAACTACATATCAGCATTTCTAAAACCAGTCGGCTGCTAGCCAGTCATCCTGGGAAATGGCTTAAAAATTGGTGTTGTGGTTATGAGGCTTAAAAATTGGTGTTGTGGTTATGAGGCTTATGAAACCTCAAATTAACTTAAATCTAAATGGAGAAAACAGGTATAATAAGGACAGGGCTGCCTCCAAATCAAGAAATAACTTCACAGAGGCAACAACCGAGTATGAGCATCTTCGAGCCTACCTAATGCAGCAGCACAAATGTTCCGACAGCATTGTATCTGAAAAAAACAGAGACACCTTTTGGAGATGAGCTAAAGTACACATAAAAATAGTCCATAAGCATTCATTTAAAGGGGAGAAGTGACAAGCATAAGGTGGAATATCCTTGCCAAGCCATAGAAACAGTGGACCACCACCACACCACCACAGCTGTGGCAACTACAGAACTGGTGACCTACTTGGAAAATTATGTGGCTAATTTTAAAGTTTTTGCTAGTATTTTTTATTCAAAAGGCACAGAAACAGGACCAAAATATAAAGTCTACTTTGCTGAATATGGAGATAGGTCAAGGGGAAAAAATTATTGTTGTCTGTTTGTCTGCAAGGTGTTGGTTTACCAGACTCTGCTTTACTGTGCAATGCAAGATATGCATGTCCTGTGGACACTGCCAAGGCTGGAAATATTTGTGTCATATAAGCACATTCTGGTAAATGAAGTTTGCCTAGTCGTCTTCAGTTCTGTTTCTGCTCATAAGCAACAGTTCTTCCTTGGTGCACCAGTTTGAGAACTAAATCATGTCATCTTGCTTCTTAGACAAGCCTGTGTAATTCTTTAATAGCAAAATGAATTTTCTACACATTGCATTGCCAAATCTCTCAGTTCTGTCAGTTCAAGATTGCATCAATCCTATTTTCTATTTTAAGGTTAAGATCTCAACTAAACTACTGAGCATGTCAGCAGCAGCGGAAGGATGGACCAGAATGCCTGAAACTGTTTTAATTTTTTGGTTAGTATGTTAATAATGATATGAATTGCACATGAAGGATAAGGCATTCAAATGAGAAACTTCCTTGAGGGAAGGAAAAAGTGGCAACTCAGCCACCTTGGTGACATAAAAGCATGAGAGGCAGCACATAACAAGGCATCTAAAAAGACATGACTTGGTAAATAGAATAAAAATATAGAATTTCTGAGAAAAAAAAATCATCAAGGAAAAGCTACCTTTATTGCTTTGGATCATGACAGAAGTCCCTAAAACATTGTTTCTACTTTATGTATCAAGAAAATTTCAGTGAGAGAAAGATCTATCTAAAAGATATTATCTTGTATCCTATACAAGATATAATACTAAAGAAGAACACAAGCAAGTGTAATGTAAGATGAACAGAGCTTCCAATGCTTTCAGACTCACATGATGGAAAAAATTAAACATTCTGCTGAAGAGCATAATGGAAAAGGGTGGTTGTGGGTAAAGTACTTATAGAAAGATGGTCATTATTGTGCTTTCTGAAGCTAAGCCTCTATGCAAACTGGCATTTGGAACCTCAAAGGAAAAAGCGGCTAAACAGTGAGTGGAATTAAAGATGAGCATTGAGAGAGAGGAATATTGTGTCAAAAGATGCTTTTTCATATTCTGTGAAAACTGAATATATTGTAGCTCTGCATTTTTCACTGCAGGGGAGGAAGAACAGGTTTAGAATCATTAAGTAATGTTTGAGAACAGGAAAATGTAAAACCAGGAGTAAAGTCAAACAACACTTCACAATCTAAATGCTAAAATACAGCACAGGTATTTACAGTGAAAGAAAATACTAACCTATTGACCATGGTAGGTTGGCATTACTTCTTTTCTGTTATCTTTTGTTTAACGTATCAAGGTATCAGAACCATAGTTAGAAAAACACAAAGCAAAAGATGAAGACTACTTCTCCTACACTATGACTACAGGCCATTCACTTCTCAGCCACACACGAGACTTAGACAAAACTGTCAAGCTAAAGAATTAATAGTACACAAAATCAGTCCTAAGGCCCAAAGGAACCACTGGGATAAATCAATCCAGCATTAAATGAGAAGAATTTAAAATTAATTTGTATAGCAAAAAAAGCTAAGATTTTCACCAAGCATTTCCCACACCAAATCCAGTGACTTATGTATGGGCTCTAGCATGGTTTTAGTAAAGATATCAAATAATTTCACTTTGACTTCCTGGTGATTATTTTTATAGGTAGTGACACTTACTGCTACAAAATGTTCATGTTCTTCTAAATATATTTGTCTACATTCAACTTCCAACCACTGAATTTCATTAGTACATTACCTGCCAAATAAAAAGAAACGCCAGAGGAAAAACAAAACCCCCAAAGCCTTCTGTTATTAAACTCTTTCTGATGAGCAACAAACGGCCTTGTAAGCAGGTCCTTAAGAAGCTGCAACCAGTGAAAACAGTATTGTGCCTTAAGCCTAAACAGGGATTTATTAGTTGACCCCCTTTCAAATTTTTCATTATATCTCAAGAACAAACTGAACTCATTTACCTTATTCACATAGCCATGCTTCACTCCTCACAGCGTTCACATCCTTCGTGACTAGAATTATTTCCCAAGAGGAACAACACAATGAGGCCTGCAAACTGTTCTCACGTGCGCAGGGCATATGAACTGTTTTCTTTACTCCTGTGCTCACCAAAAACTTGTATACCTTTTGAAGGTGCCTAAGTAAAGGTGGTCTAAGCTGTCACGTGTGGGTTTATTTAGGTGCCTGGAGTGGGCATAACTGGCAGGCTTTTGGTAGCAGGGGGCACAGGAGAGCAGGGACTCCTGTCAAGGGACTGCAGCCCATGGCTAAGCCCATTCTGGAGCAGAGGAGATGATTAAAAAGGAAGAAGCAGCAGCAGAAGAGTAAGAAACAAGGAGTAGCAACAAAAAGAAACTACTATGCACCAACCCCAGCTTCCTGCGCCACTCCCCACCCCCCATGCTGCCAAAGCAGAGGAGTGAGGACTAGGACATGGGGAGGAGAGGTATGTGGACTGAAGTTGAGACAGGCAAAGGAAGAAAGATGTTTTCCCTAAGCGTATCTTTAACTGTTTGTCTTCCTTACTTCTTAATACCTGAATGAGTGGTTATAAATTTATGTTAATTGGCAGTAAAACAAATAAGTGAAATTCCCTCAGTAAAGACTCTTTTGGCCATGACCGTGCCTCAGCTGGGATCAGGGCCTTATTGCTCTCTGTCTGCGAGGCCTAAGATGGAATTCTAGTGAGAAAACCAAAAATATATCACTGTTTTTGAAATAATTATTTTCACTGGTTTCTCAATCAATGGACTAATGGGGCATGCTTTAAGTCATTTTGGCTCATATTTAGAAAACAGTTCTATCACTAGACAGTCTGAATGGTTTCCCTAATTACATTCTGACACCTTCACACATTAACTTTGTTATCACTTCTCACGTTACCACATGGTAACTCCACAGGCTGCGGTCATGGATGAAGGCCTCCTTATTAGGCACTTTGCATGCAAATGCCTGAATCAAAGAGCTGTATAAGTGGAATAAGATTAGACCTGCTTATGAAAGCATTTAATACTATGATGCACTTGCTAGGATAAACAGGGTGTTAAGACTCTATACGTATATCAAGCGTACATATCATCTGTAGAATTAAAGAGTCTGACCACAAACTTTGATTAAATCATTACTAAGCCAATACTTCTTTCATAAGAGCTCAATCCCTCAGGCTTTAACAGGTACAATTAAATGGAGGCTCTGACTTAACAATTACATCCCCTCATTGCTTTCTGTCATCCCAGATATCAACTGACTCAGAGCCAAGGGAGTCAGGCTCTGGTGTTGATGAGGATCTGTATTTCTGGCCATCTATGTACAAAATGACTCTGGCTTCATTCAGGTGGACATGACTCTGTGAACAGGCAGTGGGGGGACGAAGGAGGCATACAGGAGGCTGAAAACATCCTTGCAATCCTTTTCACTATCAGTTGTGTCTCCTACTTTGGACAAATAACCTCCAAATGTAATTTTTATTTTGTTCATCAACTCATAATTCACTGTTCTTCATGGACCTGGAAGTCTTGGAGCTGGCAAAGTAGGCAGTCGTCTAGGACAACTTGACAACTAATCAGTTATAATCTACATGCTTCTTTTGCCCATGCCAGGGAACTGGAAAGACCGGGTGGCTGCTAATACAGCCACCAAGAGACAAGTGTGTCAGGTGGGCATGGAGTGATGGACAAATGAAAAGGTCAGCCTCTGCCACCAGTGACAGGATCTTTTTTTCATCCAGTGACAGCAGGAATGGCACGTTGGATTTTTAAGTGTTTTCTTTTACGCTGGTATGTCTAGTTAACGTTCAGCCTCCTAAACTTTAAGGTGGTTTTATACATTTTTTGTGTTAGGCAGTCCATGGAGAAAAACTTGAAATAACGTCACAGAAAAATTACAAGGAGCAGGGCTTTATAGTACTCCTTCTAGTCACCAGTCTTGTGTTGCTCACTGTCCTCTGAGGCCAAGAATTCCTGCTGCTGCAGACTCAGAGGGAGGGAGGTGGAAGGGAGCATGCTCTGCCCCAGCCCCTGCAGGGGGGTGAGTAGGGCATCCTTCCAGAATGCAAGTGTCTCACTTTGGCCACTGTACTACTATATAAAAACATGGGTCACTTCTACTTTCTCTTTAAGAACCTGTATCGGCCTCCTGCAGCCAAATTCATTATATAGGCATCCACATAAACAAATGGACTTGTAGCTCTGAATGTTTGCTCTTACTAGGAGTTCCTAACTGGAGATATGATTTAGGTTGACTCTTCAGCTTTTATTCCAGATCAATGTGAGCATCTTTCCTCCCTTTCCAGTGAGGCACAAAATCCAGATTCACAGCATACTATCCTAACCTTGATTTCTTCCTTCTAAGCAATGGACCTAATGCCACCCCAACCTTTTTCCAGTCTAAGAGCAATGCTTTCTCACACTCACAAGTCTTCTCCCCATCATAAAAGAACTCCTAAGAGAACCAATGTAACTCCTGTGTTTGGTAGATAAAATTTTAACTTATGGGTAAACAAAGGGGCTATTTTGATCCCTGTACAAGGGACAAAACAATACCTATAAGTGAATTGAGGAAGCTGACTTTGGTCCCATGGTGATGTTTCCTTTAACAAACACTAAATCAGGCTCACTTTTAATCTAATCATGGCAGACATTTTTCAGTGACATATCAAACCTTTTATTCTAATTTCCAATTTTAAAAAAGACTCTAAACTGTAGGCATGCCAAGAATATTTCAATTCTGCATCAC
The DNA here is from genome assembly GCF_963921805.1 of Phalacrocorax carbo. NCBI lineage: Eukaryota > Metazoa > Chordata > Aves > Suliformes > Phalacrocoracidae > Phalacrocorax > Phalacrocorax carbo. The sequence continues at coordinate 158,235,431 of NC_087513.1, read as the reverse complement.
ATATTATAATGGAAAAGGCCTTATAATGGAAGTGGGAGATATTTGAGACCTAAAGCTCTATTGCTATTTTACAGCACATGTAATAAGATGATTTTGCTGGGTCATTGTGCCATTGAACAGTGTTCACTTCTACTGTAAGGCAAGTAAGGTTTAATACAGACGTAATTTTTGTATAAGTGCTTTGAAGCATTCCTTACCATTTAAATTTCATTATTTGCCTCCAAGATACAACTTGTGTGTGTTTATCTCTTGTACGTAAACCGGACATTAATATGGTAGTCTTTGTTAAATACTCTCTGCAGGTACAAGATGTCATTAATATCATTTAATAGGGTACTGGCCCTAGCAAATGACAGATGGGTTGATGATACAGCATAGCATAAGATCTCCTCCTTCTCCTTTCAAAATGATCTTTCGTGGCAGAAAACTTCCTTCCCTTTGTAGAATATTTTTTTGATTTTTAGCACCTTTCATTCTGGACTTCCTTTTCCTTTTGAGAATATTTGAAGCAATATGTAGCACTGTAAATCATGAAAAAACCATTCTGTAGGATTACATGAAGAGTAAGATCAGTAATGTAGCTAGCTGCAAGTGTACATCTGTAGATGATTACAGATGATTGTACCCATGAGGCCTGTGGAATGATTACTAGACAGATGTTACAAAAATCTGAATGCAAAAGGATCTGTACTGTGTGGAAAGTAGAGGTAAGGAGAACTGCCTAGGAACCACTAACAGCATGGGTTTTGGCACATTTGTGTCCATGTGGCACCCTTTCCAGTGGCACCCACATAGACAGCTCTACCAACATCCTTAGTGTGGCTCTAATAGCAATTACTGCCACATCAAATATTGACTAAAAGTAGATGTGCACTCAGATAACCAGCGACACAGAAGGCAGAAGTACTTGTCATAGTTCTCCAACTGACAGGTCTTGCATGCTTTTATTTAATTCAACAATTATATTTATGCTTTTTAGAGATATCAGATGAAAATACTTATGCAAATACAGTCACATGCCTAAAGAGCTGTACAATTACTAGGGTTTATTCACAAAACAAAGGTAATTTTTCCTAATATTTAGCTCCACATTGTTTGCACACTTCGTGATACTGTCATCCTTCCAGCTACACCCTATGGAATTAAACACAGCTAGGAAAAACACAAAGCAGAGCATAAAATTAGAAAGAATAAACAGGCCAACTGTGAATGCATGTGATGCTCTCAGTGGGAGACAAGGCTGGAGTCTGTTCTAATATTAAGGAAACACCAACCTTTTTATAGGAGCCTGAATCAAAATCATCTAAGAAGTCTGAGAGAGAAGAGCTTGACAGTACCATACAGGTATAGTCAATAGTAAGGAGCTTTGCTACCCACATCCGCACAGCCAGCCACGCCTTTCATTCATATCCTTTCTCTCACTCCCACTCAGCCCCACAGCTAGCATTTGAAATATCTTTCAAGCATCCCAATGGATAAAAGTCTTCATTTAATATGAAGGCTCCCACTGTGTAAGAACAACACCTACTTAAGAAGTCAAGTTCTGTGTCAAACTGTTGGAAATAGTACTCGGGTTTCTACGGAGTTCATGAGCAACTTACTAGAACAAAGCAGGAAGTTCTTGTAGCCTCCCATCAGCTGGAACCTGAAACATCTGAAGTCATCTCACCAAGGGGGGGAGATTATTCTTTCTCTACTATTTTTCCTCCCATTTCAGAACTTCACAGAGAAAGGGATTTGGGGTACTGAGGCATTAACTAATTGGTTCTCCACTCAATGTTTCATTAATTCTCCGGTTTCACAGTTCTAAGACAGACCTCTGTGACTGTTGCTCATGACTTTCCTAGAAGTATAGCCAGGCAGAACTGCCCCAGCTTTTAGTACTCCCACTCTCATTAGAGATTACACTGGAAAAGTTGGCAAAACCGATTGGTGTTAATTTCATTCTACTTCCAATCCAGAAATACACACATTGAAGAACAGAGGCATTAGCTGTAAACATATACTGATGTGGCCCATGTTTGTAAAACTACCTTCACAAACATTAGGTGTATATTATTAATACATATTGAAAGGGTGCAGGCACTGGAGAACCTATGCCACAAACCTTACTGTATTATTGCTGTACAAATGCAGAATGGAAGCAGGTTTTGTAAAGAGAGGAGAAGCACTTAATGGTCTACATCTTGATTTTAAAAGGCTTTTAACATTGTCTTACCATGACAACATACAGAAATACAGTTAGGTGAAACTACTGTGTGATGGGTGCAAAACCATTTGTTAAGTGTCCTTATGAGCAGCTATCAATGAAACATTGTCAGAAAAGAAGACTGTGAAATGAGGTGCCAACAGAGTCTTATCTTGGTCTGGTTCTATTTATTTTTTCACTCTTGACCAGGTTGATAGAAAATAAATTATACTTATGAAATTTCACATAAAAGTAAGCTAAGAGGCACTGAAAGTATTCAGGGGGAAAGAATTAAAATTCTAGATTATCTTTGCAAAAAAAAAAGTAAGTATGCTATTCAACAGAGACAAATTCAAGGGTCTACATTTAAAAAGAAATAATCAAGTAAGCAAATAAAGGATGGGAAACAGTGATGGCAGCTCTTTCAAAAGGACACAGGGCTGTAACAAATCAGAAAAACACATGAATCACCCACAACATGCTGTTCTGAAAATGGAAAACATCTCACTGGGATGCAGAAACTCTAATAAAACTTAAAAACACATAAAGTAATAGCTGGGGTATTCTGTCAGTACTGCACTTCAACAAAGAGGTGAATCAGCTGGAGAAAGTGTAGAGAACAACAATAAGAATAATTTAAGGTATAAAATATAAGTCCTATAGCAAAAAACTGAAACATTTGGAGCTATATGGCCCAGCAGGGCCATAGAGGGTAGAAGAAGCATAGTGATAGTCTTGGAAGATGTGGAAAAGCTTTTTTAATTTTTTCTCTATGTCAGTAGAGAATAAAGTGAGAAATTATGATCTTAAATTGCAAAAAAAGAAATATTTAGGTTATACTGTAGGAAAACCTTCCTAAGAGTACAGACAATGAAGCAGTGCAATAGATGGCCTGAAAAGATTGTGAAGTCTGCATCACATCGGAAGTGGATGGCTTAGATTATCTTGACAAGATTACTTCAAGCCATATTTATCAGTAGTCTATAACTGTGTTCTTCCTTACAGAATATATACATACTCACACAGAAGCATACATAAAATGGATAAACACAACACCTCAAAACTAAAAAAAAAAGAAAACTTGTCAAATAATTATATTGTCAAGTACCAAAACTTACACTATCATCTTTCTGATTTTCATCCCTTTAAAGCCAAAGCCATTTATAAAAGTGGGAGCAAGGTATGATCAAAATTAAGGGGGTTTCCAAATATGAAAATACCTACTTGGCATAGACCTCACAGTACAAAAAACTATTAACTCATGTCTGATTAGGACAGTTTGGTCTTCACCCAGTAATAAAATTGTAAAAACCCTCCCTTCTTCCTTAAAGAGAAAAAATACAAAATAAATTATCAAATTCAAATATGCATCACTTATAGACTGCAAATTAAGTGGTACTAATTATACAGTAGATGCCAAACTGCTCTGCTTTTGTGATTTTTGTAATGATAGATTTCAGGAACCAACAGGACAGGCTGCATAATAATATCTGCAAGTAAAATATCAATGAATGTGTACAATAAAATAGTATAATTACACAGAAAAGATTTACTGCATTATTTACCTGCTACCTACATACAAAGGTGCATCACAAAATGGAGATTTATAAAATATTGATAAACTTTCTGGTTAAACCCTGTTTATAACATTCCTAATTTGAGGAAGCTCATTTAACATTTTGTGGCAAAGCTGCTGTGTCTTACCCAGTATTTTAAAGCTTAGTTATCAGCTTTCAATTGACATTCAACTTAACTTCTGGCTGCTGTACCGAGAGGTGTTATATGCTGGTTACCTATTTCTAGACAAAAGCAATATATCAATGGCAGTCTCCTAAATCTGTTAGCAATCAGATCTTTAAAATGCAGCAATCAGAATGACATATTGATAAAGTATAGGACTGCGACTCAGGAAACCAGAGTTTGAGCCCTGTTTTTTCAGTCAGCTTTGCAGGCACCCTTGGACAAACTATTTTACCTGTCTTTGCCAACCTGCCCCCATCATTAAAAACATACTGGCCTCCTTTATCAAGCACTCTGAGCCTCAGTCAAACCATCTACCCACTTAAGCTTGTCTAAGGCATTGCAACTACTTTTCCCTGGTGAGCGGGCAGGCAGCTAGAATAACAGCCTTCAATGACACAAATCATTTTACATGTCAATATAAGAAGGGTGATTTCAATCTGAGGCATAATTCTTCTGGTGATACACCTATCCCACGCTCCCCTGCCAAACCATCTCAAACTAGAGAACTTGCATGTGGATGTTTTTAGCTTCTAGCATGAACTCAGCTCATGTTCATGCAGGCATGGCAGTATGCCACTAACTTAGGAACCTGACAGTTGTGTGAGAGATCGGACAGGGTTATCCTTTGAGATGTACTGAAGAAAAGACTTATATAAAAGTTAGATACTATCAGTAGTGCTATTCAGCTTGCAGTACTGGTACAGCTGGTATGCTTCTGACTCCCAGAGGAAACAGAATGGAGCTTGGTTGAAATCAGTGTTTTCTCCCTTTCTCATGAGAAAAAAGAAAGGACGCAAATGGTAGGTTTTGTTCAGAAAGTATTCAGTATCACAGAGTACTTGTAACAAGACTCTGAGACTACTTCTTGTAACCCTCCAGCTCATCGTGTATATCCAGCGGCCTGGGAACCAACTGAAGGTGATTTCAGCTGCAAAGGCTTTCTATATTCAAAAAAACTTTCTGGATTGCAGTCATTCAGTCATTAAACCTTTTTATTACCTTCTAATTCAGCTGGGGCCAGGATAACAGTCTGGAGCTCAAGCCAGGAAAGATGAAAAAAAAAAGCTTATCAGAGTCAGAGAGATGCATCAGAAAGCATATGGCCTATAGGCATGCTTTATCATTTGAAGGGACTTCCCTACCTGTGCTGGAATGAAAATTTACAGCTGCAGGCTCCTGTTGGACCTTCGTCTGTTAAATAAATGTGAGATAACTACAATGTTCTGACAGGGTAACTGCATATTTTCCATTTGGATATGGATCTTGCCACAGCTGCCCATGCTCCTGCCACCTTTCCTGAATTATTATTGTTCCATGTTCGCTTCCCCATGGGGGTGGCGTGACACATTGCAAGCAGCAGAGAAGTGTATTCTCCTGGTGATTCTGCAGAGTTTTTCACAGAACACAAATTGTGCCAGTATTACAAAATCTGCCTGACTCCCATTCACTTTTCTGGGTCATGTTCTGACTTAAACAGTTTGGACCGAGATTGCCACAGATACACTTGATCTCATTTTCTCTCCCTGTTTCTCTTTAGTACCAAGATGATTATAAAAGTAATTCTGGGTGGGTTTTTTTGCATGGGAATTATTACTAAAATTAGACAAACAGGATGAATTATATACTCTAAAATGAATCATAAATAAAACACAGAAATTAGTCATCGCATTTGCATACTGGTGATAATCAACGGTTGACTCTTCTTAAATAAAGACATTGTTTTAAAGTTATTTAAGTCCTGGGATCCCAGGCAATGTAAAAATAGATGATAACTTCATCATTCCAAAGCAAATAGCACAGCTTCTCTTTCTGGCATGTGCTCTACTTGAGCAGAATACTAATTGCACTTGATATCTTTTCAGCACAGACATGATTTATCTGTTCTATTCATTTCATAAACATTTTTAAATGGATACTGAAATGGATGTTACCAGTAGGACAGACCTATCTCATTAAAGCCACTGTAGCCCAGCTCTTGCCTGCTTAGTCCCAGATCTTCAAGGTCCATGCATTTAAATCCAGGTGGGCACTGGTAACCTTCTTCTAGCTCTTTGGAACAGTGGGTGTCTGGGATAGCTAAATTATTCCAGGTTACATTTCTGTGAAAAATAAAAAATTAAGGTGTTACATAAACTCAACCCATAGCAAAACTGAATACTTGAAAGCAAGAAGACTAAAGTGGAAAGTACATCAGCTATTATTTTTGCTCTCTCTTATTCTTTGGTATGTGTTATTTTCACAAATTAAGCACTTATTGTAAAGGACAAGCTAACTGTCTCCTGAGAGTTCAGTCTTATGTAATGATAATACAAGATTATTTGTTTGTATTGCTGTAACAGCAATTTGTAACAGCAGTTTGTAACAAGTTTCATACTAATGCCTAGAGACCCCATCAAAAAAAGGAGACTCCCCAAGGGAGTTAACATACAGCTGCACCATGCAGCTCTTTCATGCAGTTTGGACACTTACTGCTTCAGGCTCCTTTGCAAATCCTGAGAGTGTGTTCAACTGCAGTCAATAGTGTGACTTTGACTTCCACAGACATTACCTGAGCTAGCTTTGACACTCTTTACAAGGATCCTCATGGATGACTTGTCAGCCACCTCAGTATGTATTCAGCTCCTCGTACCTCTGTCAGGCCAGGTTTCCACCACAGACGGATAGCCACCAGCAAGAAGTCAAATCATTATATGTTTAGTGCTATTAGTGTCTAGGTATTGATGTGACTAAAACAGATTTGATTCACTTTTAGGTCAGTCCTGTAATGATTTGGCAGAACAAGTGAAAAAATTTGAACTGATTTATGTTGGTAAATGTAAACACAGAGAGATCATGTGGCAAGGGGCAGCACTACAACACAGTGTGTTGGCCATTTTTCACTGTTGCCAGAGGCTGACCATCACTTGTCTTCCCAGCTCCTCTGGCACCTGGGGCTGAGCTGCTGAAGAGGCTCATTCACGCTGCACCACAATGGGAATTCAGGTTGGTCCAGTGCTAAGTGACATAGAAGCTAAAAGGAGAGGGAGAACAAGTTTGTAGCTCCCTGTCCTGTTAAATCTGCGCCTGTGGCATGTACTCATAAAGATGGGTATCCAAGTACTCCCAAACTTTGGTAAGGAGAAGCTCAGGCAGTTGACTCCCCCTAAGCATTTACAGCACCCAGTTAATTATCAGAATACATAGTCCTTTGCAAAAACCAAACACTGGTCAGCCCAGTTCCCAAGAAGTAGATCAGTTAAGAGATAACAGTAGCAAACTGCCCCCCTCCACCCTGAGCAGGTCCCTGTTAGTGTCTACAAAGCAACGCATCACAGTACTACAGCACAGAAGTGAGGATTCGTGCTACTTGTGCTATGAGTCAGCTGGATAAACCGAAGAGAAGAAAGGTCGCAGCATGACATAGCTCCAACTGTCCTGAACAGGCACACAGCTTAGCAACATCCGTTTTCCTCCTTGCTTGTATTCTCTCATCCAGCAAATGAAAATCCTGATTTTTGGTTCAGTCCTGAGGCAATTTCAAATCAGACTTGAAAAGCTAATCATGGTGAGTTCTGGTCTGAGAAAAAACAGTCAATAGCATTTTTCCATTCATGTTCAGCTTGATTCTGACTTCCTGGTCACAGCACAGACTTTTGATATAGAAACACCCAAAATGCATTGCTGAAAGTTACAAAGAAAATCTTGTAGTATTCACCCCGTTATCCTGAGGCTTCAGACCAGTGCCTTAAAATTAATCATTTTAATTAATCTTTCATGTCCACAAAAAAGGTGAAACTTTTCAGTCTGCCCTTTAGTATAATTAGTATCTTATTGTTCTTCTGAAAGTCCTCTTCTTTTAATCTAACTCACAGATGCATTTTGACAACTAAATTGGGTGAACAGAAGCTTTAATTACTTTATTTTTCTTGCTTTTATGCACTGCATGCGATAGCAATAGAATAGTCTAAATGTGTCAGTGTGAAACTAAAGCTTCCTACACAATTTTTCTAAGGCAATTATAAATGCAGAGAAATAACTGTAGTTGCACCCATCCTGTAGTCATTTCTTCATGATACCAGACAGCCATACATATCTGCATGGATGCACACACAGATACATACAGTTCCAGCTGAAGTTTTAAAGAACACCTGAAATTTAGCAATGTGTGTAACCAGAAAGACAGACAGATACACAAGCAGATGTGTACTAAGGGCCCCTTAATTCCTTTACACCTCCGCTATACTATTCCTTTATATGTAAATTCATACCCAGTTGTATGCTTTAAGTATGTTAGATTTATGATACTGCCATCTAAAAGCTATTATAATATATAGGATTACTATAAAACAACATTTTATGAATATTTTCAGAAATGAAAATTAATTCATTCACTCAAGCAGATTCAGAACCCTGGCTACTGGTAGCTAATGAATTTTACATTATAGTTTGTATTAGAAAATCCCTCAGATCCAAGAGGCTAGCAACGTGAGGACAAATTATTAAAAGTATTGCTGGCTCAATCACTGCAATGCAAAACATTCATTTGAAGTACTTCATTTAAACCTACGTCATTTTTATATCACATCAAACTTCCCTCTGAAGAAGAAAAGCTGTCTCCATGCACTGAGTATGATTTAGACTAAAAAGGAAGAATCTCTTCTTATAGTACCTGTGCAGATACAGGCTTATTTGGATCAATGACACTAGGCAATTTGTGTTCTGCCTCAAGACAGTAAATAAGTACAGACTCATGGACTAGACAATACTAGATATCCAGTCTAGAAGTGACTAGAATATCACCATATATTTTCAGTATAAGATTATTTAAATTGTTTTATTCCTTCATAGGCCATCAACATCAACTAAGTACTGAGATGCTGATTCAGCACACAACTCGTTTTAAGCATTCCAAAAGTTCAGTTAGGCAATGTGCTTAAATATCTTGCTGAATAGGGTGCCTTGACAAAATTACGAACTCTTGCAACATGACCAAAGAAATAACTCATCCCAATAGACCAACCGAGTATTTCTATGCAGAGTATTCAGAGTGTGTGGAGTACAGCATCAGCCCAACAGGCAAGCTGAGAAATCAGTTCTGCACGGGAATACAAAGAATGCAGAAGGAGATAATTGACTCCACATTGCTTGATAAGAATCCTTCAATAAGATTGCTGCAAAACACATAGGAGTGCTACTCTGACATGTTTTTTCACTGCCCGAAGAACACTCTGACTACATAAATACATATGTACACCAAAAGAAGAACATGAATTGATGTGTCTTGGCAGTACATGTGCCTATTTTCCATGGCATCTCTAGCAGAACTGGTCTTTCAACTACTGTGTGCTCATGTGTCATGGTTTAATCCCAGCTGGCAACTAAGCATCACACAGCCACTTGCTCCCTTCTCCCCCAGGAGGATGTGGGGAAGGTAAAAGTGAGAAAACTCATGGCTTGAGGTAAGAACAGTTTAACAATTGAATAATAATAATAAGAAGAAGAAGAAAAGAATCACAATAGTAATGAAAAGGAAAATAACAAAGTGAGAAATAAACCCCAAAACAGACAAGTGATGCAAATGAAAACAATTGCTCATCGCCAACTGACCGATGCCTAGCCAGTTCCTGAGCAGCGCCCCCCCCCCCCAACCTTCCCCCTAGGTTATTGCTGAGAATGACATCAAATGGCATGGAACATCCCTTTGGTCAGTCTGGGTCAGCTGTCCCAGCTGCGTCCCCTCCCAACTTTTTGTGCAGCCTCTACTCCTGGTGGAGCAGTATGAGGAGCAGAAAAGGCCTCGATGCTGTGCAAGAACTGCTCAGCAATAACCAAAACATCTCTGAATTATGGACGCTGTTTCCAGCATGAATTCAAAACACAGCCCCATACCAGCTACTGTGAAGAAAATTAACTCTACCCCAGCCAAAACCAGCATATCATGTGAGTGCAATCTCTCTTTGAGCACTAACTCTTTATTAGGGCCGCTCTTGAAAGACAGGTTTTGACAACTTACAAGACAAATTACCTGAGGTAGCTCCTAACTTCCTATTTTCTGTTAGCCTGACTTTCTCTGCCAAAAATAGAAATGGAGAAAAAATGGGATTTTAAAATTCTGGTATTCTATTAATTTTCTAAGATATCACCAGAAAGCGATTCAAAATTACCAACCTACTCATGTAGTATCCAGATCCAAAAAAATACAGAAAAAATGAAGAAGGATATTTATTGATAAGATATTAAAAAAAACACATTCCAAATGATCAATTAGATAAAGAAGTCAATAACTAAAAATGAATTAGCTGGAGTCGAAGGATTTTCTGTATTAGTTGAAAGGAACCCTGTGTTTGCACCAAAACCAGGTGCTGCACAGCTGATGACTAAAAAACTACTGCGTTGGTAAAAATACGACAGCAGACATAAAAAATGGCTGGTGGATCATGAAGCAAGTAAGTAGCAACTGTACAGCTTCCTAACAGGGAGCAATACATTAACTGGGGCCCCAGAGGAATTGGCACTGGGTTCTGTGCTATCCATTTTCATTAGCGACCTGCAGGACTGTGTGAATCCCGCTTCATCAAAATCACACAAAGCGTATGTTGAAGGATGACAAAATCCTTTGAGAATACAGAGATTATGTGGTTCTAAAGAGCTTAAAGGTTATTCTCAATAACTGTGATTTAATGTCAAGTAATGAATTCATAAAATGATAGAACATAAATGCAGATGGACACTGCTGTATAGAAAGTACTAATATAGAAATAGGCTTGGATCATATGATTGATAAGAGATAGATTTCTCTTTAAGATATCAAGAATTTATAGTTTCCTCTTCTGCTGTATGAATTTAGATGTCTAACTCTGAGCACACAACTTTGAAAAAAATTTCCATTCCTATACATTTTTCTAAAAGATGGTTTGGTTTTGCCATATTGCCAGAACACAAGGTGAAAGCACCAAACTAGTGAGAATAGAGCAATAAACCTAAAATAAATCCAGAAGAGAGCACAGAGCTCCATGCTGAAGAGAAGTTGTTCCTGAGGCTCAAATTAAATTGATTCTGGGCCAGGATCACTCAATAAACATTTTCTGATTGAAGTAATACTGTGGTTCTACAATGACTTTAGAGACATTATTTCAGGAGTATTGTCAATACAGCTCTCTTACATTATATAGGTGAATGATACATAATTTAATTTGTCTTTCTTCTGAAAACCAGGGTGATATACTTCAATGAAACACCTTCACTGCACAATTCTAGATAACTATTACAGCCCACAAACATTCTTTTAAGCTTTAAATTCTCTATTATCTCAGTATTTTATGAAGTGAGATGTGATTTACAAGCTGGATTGATAGTGGGAAAATATGGTCAGCTGTGTCATGAGCGTCCTGATTTTAACGATGTTTTTGGAGCCTTCTTTGAAGCACCAAAATATAAATGCAAGATATGTATAGACTGGCTGAGTAATGACATCGGAACCTCTCAGGTCACAGATCTGATATAGCAAATATTAATTTCTAGGGTAGCAATACTAACTTCTTTCTTGCTAATTTCTTACAAATATTTTTAATCATCTGAAAGAACAGATTTCCGCATCAAATGCGGAATAAACTCTACTTAGTCACAAAAGCTTTGCATTCTAGATTTAAAGCTCCCTCCTACAGTTGTGTCCCTGAAAATACCCAAGACTTGTAACTCAGTTTGATTTTCCTCACACAGATAGCTAGAGCCATTTGGGATGCCAGATGGTAACCTTCGTAACCTTTAGATGCTGATCTAGGAGGCCATAGGTCTCCCTAGGTCCCGAGCAGCACCTGAGAGCCCTGTGTCATACCTGAGTGTCTTGGACACAGTTATTCCCAGTAGTACTAAATGCCTACACATGGATAACTGCATCAGGCCCTTCAAGTTAAAAAAACAATGGTTCCTATGATCAATAAGCCAAGCCATTAGCCTTAGTTTGCTTTCCCCTTATACCACCATCCAGTTTTAGAGCACAGAACCTTATTTTCCAATCAACAGACTTTCCTTAAGGAAGATAATTTACAGAAATGAAAAAGGGAAAAAAAAGAAAGAAACTCCTGGCATACCCATAATTAATGGCTGTAATTTTATACCAATAAACCCCAGGAAATTTGAGATTAAGATTCCTGTGACAATATTATACCACTAACATTGTGCAGAAGGGAAGTTTTAAATTACTTTTCTAGTTAGAATATGTCCTCTTAAAAGCTCAGATAACTCATGCCAACTACTATACAGCTGCCAGTATCACTAAGTAGTTAAAAATATTTCTTTCATATTCCAAGTTACACTTGTTTTCAGAGACTCTGGGAATTTAAAAGACAGGAAGCCTAGATGGATAAGTGCTTGCTCTTTATCTGACTCCTTGTGAAAAATAAAAGGGAGAGGAGTTAAAGTTTATTTGTTGCTTGGTGACCATGAAAGCAATCTAAGCACCCAGGCAAATTTCCTTTCATTTGTCCTTTTAAATGTGTCTTTTATTCCCAAATCCGTATCTTAATTCTTACTGTGTTAATCCAGTCGGGTCCATTTTCTCCAGGGGGAAGCTCCGAACATACAACTGCTATTAACAGGCTGTTCCTAGACTACTTCCTTACCCTACTGCTCTTTTTACAGAAAGACCTAACAACAACAGCCTCTCCTGCACAATTGTTGGAATAATAATGTTATGTTATAATTATTATAAGAAATCTGTTTCTCTCATGAAGATGTCTATTGATCATTTCCATAATTATCACATTATGACCTCAGCTTAACATGGAAGATATTAATGTATAAATCAGTGATATTGATATTTCTAAAATTTGCAGTAGTAGTTTATCATCATTATTGGGCATGTTTTTTTCAAAGTGTACTCACTGCCAACTAACTCTCCTGCACACATATATAACCGTTAGCTTCAGTGAAAGGGAGTCATACTGTAATTGAGTTCTAGTGGCAGATCTTCTGGTTTGCAGAACGAGCTTGCAACTTAGGAGAACGCTGCTGCCGGAGTCATTACAGGTTCTACATAATCCAGTAACAGCATCATCCAAAATCACTGGTGATAGTTCAAGAAATTTCAGAGACTACCTCTCTGGCTTAAGGATTACAGATATGTCCAGGCACAATTATTGCTTTGATATTTTATAATCTTAGCATTCCCAAGGGTCACTTTTAAACGTTGTTTTACTTCTAGACAAACTTAGGTCTAAAGTCAACATGTACCACACTTACAGAACCAGTTCCCTGTTTTTAATCTGAAAACAAAATCTGTTTTATCTTTTAAACTGTAAGTGTGAAAACTTCATCCATATTTAATGTTTCTCATAATCATATCTGTAATTATAACTACAACGCTTTCAAACCTTTCTGGTAACAGATTGCCTCTGATATCTATTTATTATTTTTATCGCATTAAAAGATAAGATAGGGCATGCCTAAAGGACTCATGACTTTAGGAACACTACAAACACAAAGCTGAAGCTTTGGCAATGTTCCATATTTTACATTTTAACTTGGCAAACACAGATTTCATTACTCAAGAATTAGTAATTGAGGAGAATATCAGACAGCATCTGTTAGGGGTAATTATATTCAAATCAACAGGCCCAAATAACTGAGGGCATCTCTCATCTCTTCTATTAATTTTTAATAAATCTTGAAATAGCAGGGAAATTCCGGAAGAATGCTAATGTGCCATTAATTTTTAAAGACCAAGCGGCACAACTGGTTAGCCTGACATCAACCAAGGCAAAAGTAAGAGGGAGCTGATACAAAATCTAACTGATAAAGAGTAAAGAACATGAATGAAATTAATGACAGGCAGTATGGATTTAGAGAAAACAATTATCATACTAACATGATTTTGGTAAGATTACAGATTTTTCCAATAAAATTGCCTAGCTTGGACTTTGTAAAGCAGTTTATTCAATAACACATGACTGAGTAAAATGTTGGCACTATATAATATCAATAAAGCACATGCTAAATGGGCCGAAAACTGATTAACTGACATGCCAGAAAATATTTGCCAGTGAAACGATCATCATGATTTACCGTAATCAATGAGGGAGGGAGAAACAGGTATAAAATCAAGAATATGGACAGAAACATAAATGACAACGATGACAGGGCAGAACTGACAGGTTATCAGGATCATTTGATTACCTGAACCAAATAAAACAAAATGTGCTTTAACAGAGCCAAATGCAAAATTATAGAGGTAGGATCACTGAAAGCAAACCTTATGTCCTATGGCCTATGGAACAGAAGGGTTAAAAGATGAGGGAAATACTATATTATAGAATATAGATGCTACATGAGAGTTTGAGATGAGGGGATATGATAGGGTATCCTCTCATATTTGTCCCAATAACATCATGGCAAGGAAAAGCCACTGCTTTCCTAGATTGTACAAGCAGAACAATAAAGAATTATGTCCCTCTCTGTATGGCACTCATACAAGTCATGATTAACATTACATACAAGTCTTCTGTTCATTTTTTTTAAAATATTTGAAAAATTGAGGAAATTATACAAAAACATGAAAGTGAGAACACTGGAGAACATGTTTTGCAGTAAGAGACTTAAAGGGCTAAATAATATTAGTTTATTAAAAAGCATATTGAAAGGTGCACCTCGATTGTTGTATGTAAGTGGATTCCCACAGGGAAAATACTGGGAATCAAGGTTCTGTGCAATCTAGCATAAAAAAGGATAACAAACATAGAAAGCTAACGGTTGAAGCCAGACAAATTAAGATTATGAATTAGGCACGTATTTTTTAACAGTGAAGCAGTTTTTGGTATGAACAAAAAGTTTCCTTGCTTACGAATTGTTCTGCCAACTAATGGAGAAGAGATTCATATCTAGGAGACACACTGGGGTCAGACGCAAGCTATCAGGTTTCCTAGAGGGGAAATAAAATGAAGCCTGACCAGATGATCCAGTTGTTTCTTCTGACTCTAAATTCAATATATAGATACTGTAATATTTTACTACTGCTTATATATTGTCTTTCAGTATATTTGCCCCAAGGTACATGGATTTTTATATTTTATCATTTAGTTTGGATCTTTTATTCATTATTTATACGTTCAGTTTCAGGTTTCAGTATTGGGTTTTTTTGAGTTTTCACAGTCCTCTAGTGTCTGCACTTGAGCCTTTGTGGACAGAACTTGGAGATTCTTAGTTTTTTAGTCAGTTTTTCAAGAAGAAAATTGTTTACATCATAATTCAACAAATTAAGAAAAGTAATGCTCTTACTCCCTTTCTTCTCCCACCCATATTCAGTAATAAGGCATGATTAAATCAGACTGCCTATTGCATGAGGCGGTAATACTAGATAAAGTCTGATTTGATTTTGGTTGTACCTTTTATTCGTTTCATACATGACCTAAGTTAGGGACTACAAAACGTTCCTTTCTATGTTCCACCTATTCCTATCCTCTGCACAGGAATTTTGAAGATATTCAAATTAAATCACCAACCTTATCTCACACTTCAGGATGCGAAAATTCAAAGACCCAGCATCTCTTAGCTGAATCACTAGAAGGAGCTGCACAATAGAAGGCTACAGCTCTGCTGTCCTGACTCATCCCACCTCATTTCAGGTGATGAACACAGAGAGAGAGAAACACACCTCCAGAGGTTCAGAGGTCAACAGGTTCAGCCACACTCCAGAGGCACCCTTCTCTCTCTGATAGCCAGAGAGGTAATTCAACGCATTTAGATTCCTAACACAGGTGCTAACATCAAAAACAGGTGACTCCCTAGTCATGGCAGATCGCTTATGTTACATAAAGCCAATGATGTCATTGCCCAAATGAAAACAGGATAGTTGCAGCTACTTAACAGTTTTGACAATCTATTTGTTTGATCACTAGTTACTGGCATTAGAGGAAATTAAATTCAAATCACTCTGTTATTATCCTTTGGATTAACAAAGCCACTGAGGTTAACCACAAAAGATGAGTAAAAGAAGAAATCTCTCCTATGGGTAGCACTGGAATGTACATCCAGGCACTGAAAAGCAAAGCTCAAAGACAAAAATTTTCAGAAGTTCCAGTATGGATTTGTTCTTGAAGTAGTATGCATTAACAGTACTATTTTGAGATCTTATCAAATGCCACATGGCATAACAACACTATGACAGCCCATTTTTGTGACTGCTACAATCAGTCATGAGGGAGCTGAATTCAAATAGCAATTGTAAGGTATATATGCTAATGTAAGACTTGTTTCACACAAATCAAATTAATGACATTTGCACGATGAAGGAGGCCGTCGCTATAAGTGCTAATACATAGGAAATAAACAGGAAGAGTTAAAACCAAATGTAGATGGCTTGCATGAATCTGCATTTCACCAAGGTGTATCAAATTAGACTTACAAGTTGAAATGATCTCGTATCTATAGTACTTATTACAATCCAATAAAATATTTCCTTCGAGAAAGAGTCAAAACACCCCCATTCTCTTTTGAATTGCAAGGACATGAACTGAAATCTATGAAACAACCTAAGCTGAAGACTGCATCCATTTTGATTTTAAAGTATGTTCAGGATCACTTCAAAGAAACTAAGTTTGCGTATCAGACTTACCTGGATTAAACATCGAAAAATACCATTTGAGTAGCTGTCTACCAACTATTGGGAAAACATGAGGCCACTAAACTACACTGTAGGATTTGAAAGTCATAAAGCTGAAGTCCACCTGGGATTCACTTCCACCAAAGCTCACAGCACTTTCGGACCTGTCATCCACAATAGCAGAGTTAGCTACAACTAGCAAGTGGGGGAGGTTTTCCCAGCTCTGTCTTTGGACCACTGCACCATGCAGTTTTATCTCAACAAACTTGCTGCTTAGACACAAGACAGGGTAATCCTCAGTATCATAAAAGAATACTGCCTTGAATCCAAATCTGAATTACATGCAAAACAAATTCCTTCCTAAAGGTTGTGTTGCAAAGTGTCAAGACCGTACAAAGGATGCCTTCATGAAATGCATTTACACAGGCCAGTCACTAATGTAACATCTGAAGTGGCAGGAGATGCAGCTCGTAGCATAGCAAAAGAAAGGGGCTGATATCACTGAGAACCTAAGAATAAATTTTCAACGTCATCCAGATAGCTCAAAATGGAAACTATTTAGCATTTGATGACTGGCTGTTTGACTGGCCAGTTCCATTTGGTGGATCTGGCTGTTCCACCAAAGCTCTCACTTTACCTAGGAGAAAGGAGCTTGATCTCTCCATTTTATAGCATGACTGGTACACAAGGTGGACAGGAAGACCTGTCAGTAATGCCAGTTTGGCAGTAATGCCAAAACTGTATCACTGTTTTATCTGGTGAAAGGGCTTCAGTGACAGGGCATTATAGCGAACAGTATCATTAAAATGTGCAGCTGCAGACGTCCACTATGGTCAAATAATTTTGTCAATAAGGGATGTGAAATGCTGCTGGGGCTCCAAAAAACCCAAATGTAAAAGCTCCAACTGGTCTAGCCTTCAGGCCTACAGGCTACCTCCAGCTCAAGAGAAAAAACTAAATGAGCCATTGACAGTCTGTAACCAAAACTTTTTCTTCCAATGCCAGCTGAAGAGCTCTTCTCATTAACCTGGTAGGTAGAATGTGTACAAAAAGTTGCTCTGGATTGTAGTTTTAATACTGCCCCTAGGCAATGGCCATGATGATCAAGAAAAGAGGCAGGCAGCATAAAAGATCAAGCTGTAATAGGTAATAACGCTTGCTCCTGCTGCCTTGCCAGGCACCCTGCATAAGGTAAGAGGCTACGCCTTTGTTTGAGGTGAGCTAGGAGGGCAGGGATGAAGACAAGGAGCTGGAAGGGAGAGGGTGGGCAGTAAACTATTAATCTGTGAAGGAAGCTGGGCAAATCAGGCACCAGTGAGCCCAGCAGAGCTTGTTACAGCAGGGACAGAATGGTGGCCGGTATTTTAGGCACTGGAAAAGAGGGAATGGGATGCACTTGTGTCAAGTACAGTATGGTTGACCAAGAATAAAGGCAGCTGATTGGCCTGTTCGAAGCTAAGGAGATAGGGAGTGATGCTGGATTTGAGGGTTTTTTCTGGAAATTTATTTAAATCTCTTCTATCTTATATGAGAGGCAGGGGACTGAGGGACTCACTAGGTAAGAGGCTGGAAAAGCAGTAGTGGGGGAAGGGGATGTGTGTAAAGATTGAGCAGAAACATATTTTAGATTACTGTAAAACAAAAATAAATAACAACTCTGATAGTAAAAAGTATGTTTTGGTGAGAGAATTGGATCTGCCATGTGGGGTAGGATGAAAAAGGAAGTTGAAACACTCAAGAACACACTCTCACCCCAACTCCAAACTTCAGTTACACACAGAGAGAAAACAACAAGCCACTCTCTCACCTCTGTCCTAACACACAGTAGTTCCACTCCTACATCCAATCCTCCCCTCTTTCAATATGGCCCCCTCAAAAGAGATGCAGCAAAGGCAAACAGCTCTTCAGATGCTGAAGACAATGATACTTCACCTCCGTTATGTCAAGAAGGACCGCATAGAATCTTTGAAAAATAAGGTTGGATATGAACCCTCAACAGGACATTAAATATAGTTCTGTCCCACAGTCTATTTCTACCTTTCCCAAGAGAAGTTCTCACAGCCTGTTTTAAAGAGCCCCAGTGGGGAAATTCAGAACCACTTCAAGGAATGGACTCCAGTGCAACCTTATCCCCAGCACTACAAAGTTTTTACTGATATCCTATCTAACCTGAAATTTTCTTCATGAAATTTAACACTTCTTACCCTAGTAGCAGTACAGCACAAGACCAGCTTCCTTTTCTCTGTGCAACAGTTTTTATCCACTCAAAAACTGCTACATGCCCACTACTTCCTTTCAGTTGAGCTAAAAAACTGCCTTATGCTGCTTATCAGCTCTACTCCATAGATTTAAGCTCATTCCCTTTTCAACCCCTTTAGACTCTCTCCAAATGATGCCTGTATGTTGTCTGATACTACAATTGATATGTTTTTACAAGAGCACAATTCTGTCGATCTCTGTTCCTCCATTACGCTCCCAAATCACTTTATAAAGAACTAACTCCTGAAGTCATTCACAACACTGTATTTGTACAGCTCATTTTTCCTAAGTGCAGTATATTATCCCTGCTGACTTTTATCTGATTTTTTCACAGCGTCTTCAATTTGTCAAGATCATTTTCATTCTAATCTTGCCTTCCAAAATGTTTGCAGTCCCTCCCAACCTCATGACATCCTATCCTCAGTGCGATAAGTATATTCTCTCTGCCATCATCCAGGATGTTAATGAAACATCTAAATAGCACAAGACAGACTTACGTGGATCCCCGCTCTTTTTGTTCTAACAACGAGCCATTAATATCAACTCACTAAGCATGTTTTCCAAGCAGTTTTGCACCTATTCTATGATTATTTTCACCTTAACCATGTTTCTTCTGCCAGCTTACAAAAATGTCCTGTGAGACTGTTACAAAGCTTTCCTAAAATGAAGATATATGACATCCACTCTTCTCTCCAATTCACACGGTTGTTACCCTGCCATAGATAATTATATTGGTTTGACATGGTTTATTCCTGATAAATCCTTATTAGCTGCTACTCACTTCCTTGTTATCTTCCAGCTGCTTGCAAATTTTTGTTTGTTTATTCACTACAGAATTCTTGCAGGAACAGAAGTTATGCTTACCTGGCTTTTCTTTCCCTGTCTCTAATCCCTTCGTCCTTTTAACCTTCTGCTGTTTCCCTACCTTCCTCACTCACCCTCCACAAGTTCTCGATAATAATAAAATATCTGAGATGATAGTTTCAGTCTGCTCATAAGTATCTCAGGACGAATCTTGCAGCACTTCCCAGACCTTTTCATCATATCATGTCATAGAATCACAGAATGATTTGGGTTGGAAGGACCTTTAAAGATCATCTAGTTCCAACCCTCCTGCCATGGGCAGGGACATCTTTCACTAGACCAGGTTGCTCAAAGCCCCATCAAACCTGGCCCTGAACACTTCCAGCGATGGGGCATCCACAGCTTCTCTGGGCAACCTGTTCCAGTGTGCACCACACTCATAGCGAAGAATTTCTTCCTTACGTCTGGTCTAAATCTGGCCTCTTTCAGTTTAAAGCCATTACTGCTTGTCCTATCACTACATGCCCTTGTAAAAACTCACTCTCTAGCTATCTTGGGGGCCCCCTTCAGGTACTGGAAGGCTGCTATAAGGTCTTCCCTCAGCCTTCTCTTCTTCAGGCTGAATGACCCCAACTCTCTCAGCCTGTCTTCATAGGAGAGGTGTTCCAGCCCTCTGATCATCTTTGTGGCCCTCCTCTGGACCCACTCAAACAGGTCAATGTTCATCTTACATTGGGGGCCCCAGAGCTGAACACAGTACTCCAGGTGGGATCTCACCAGAGCAGACTAGAGGGGCAGAATCACCTCCCTTGACCTGCTGGTCACACTTCTTTTGATGCAGTCCAGGATGCGGTTGGCCGCCTGGGCTGCAAGCACACATTGCCAGGTCATGCTGAGCTTCTCAAATCACAGTAATCCAAGGGACTGGGACAGGACATCACAGTCAGCTTCCATAAAGCAGTACGAAACTGAAAACAGTCCCCCGGTTTTCAGAACAATGCGTGAGAGATTTCTTTTGGAAACAGGGTTGAAGTCTCTTTTAGAACTTCTTTCTTACTAGTTCCTGTAACTGCTTGCATATCCAGAAGTGGCTCTTCCTCATATTGTTTCCAGGCTAAGGGAGATGTACTGGTCAGTGATAACTGTTGCGTAACCTGTGAATGTCAGGGCACCCACAGACTCCTCCACTGGTTGTCTGGCTTCCTCTTGGAATATAAAGAAGAGAACTTTTCCAGCTTCATTTCTATTCAAGAGAGCACCTGACTGCCCACCTAGCAGATTCAGTGGAGACCACTCTTACAGTTCTAGTTTTTTAGTGATGTCTGGCATTTCCTTCAATTTTATGATATACTGGGGGGTGTCCTACTTGCGGCATCCTGGCCTCCTGCAGGTTCCACTTGCCTGTGGAAAGTTCACTACTCCCCAGGCATTAATTCTGTACAGCGATTATAAGGTAAAAACCTTCTGGATAAGCATGGAACCTTTTGGAGCTGTGGTAGTTGTAGAGATGTGGCAGTTATGTTACTCAAATTCTTGTATTTATAGTCAGCCAGTTTCACTACAGACTAAAAAATTTGCTCCAGCTTACTCAACAGGAGTATTTACTAGCCAGAAAAGGAGAGGAATCCCATAAGGGTTGACAGGCTGAGTAGAAGTTCAATAAACTTTGATATCTTCACTGGGACAAAGAATTGTGTAAACCCGAATGCCTCGAAATCTTAATACAGGTAAGCACATGTCATTACTGAGACACCAAGTGCTGAGGTTATTGAGTTCCAATCACTCTATCGTAGATCTTCATTAAAAGGTCTCCTTCTTGGCCAAAATGGAGCTGGGCAAACAAAACAACTGGAAATGGTTTTGTGAAACCTATGAAGCCGGTGTGAAATGAATCAACAGCCCAATTGCTTTGGATAACTGTCTATGTAACAGTTCTAGACAAAATCAGGATTTCTGCTCAGAAATCACATGCCCTCTGAAACTGAGGAGAGTGCACTCCTGAAGACTGCTTCCGTTGGGCACCAATACTGGCCATCACCTCAGCATTCTCTTCCATCCTTTTGATAGGACCCCATTTGGATTGAATTACTTCCCTTTTAGTCTGATGCTGTGTTTTACTTGATTTTGGTTGGAGTTTAAACACCATCAGGCCTGGAAAAGTAAGATTTCCTCTATTTCTTTTCTCCCTGAGGAGTTTATACTAGAGACATATCAGCATTAACAGAGATTGTGAGTAAATCCCAAAGGCAGTATTAAAGCAGTGCTGGTTGTTCAACTAGCATCAATAAATTAATGTGCCCTGTTAAAGAAGTCTTGTTGCGTCGATTTTTCAATCTTGGTCTTTGATTTCTTCCTTTTCTCAGAAATCCAATTACTCATTCATATTTTCCCACTGCTGATGTGAGACAGTATCTTGAATCCCTTTTGTTCTTTTTAATCATATTTACTTCCTCTATTAGATATTGCAGTGAACTTTCAGCTCCAGAGTCTTTGAAGCTGTTTTCTGACATTTTCAGGGCCTATCCATAGACAGATGGAAAGATGACCAAGAACCTCTTAGATCTTTCTATTACTCGGTAATTATTCTTCTTATCTATTTTCCTAGGCAGTTTCTACTTTAAACAAGAAACCTTGCAAAGAAGGATTTTAAATTGACTGCCATGGTGACAAGGCAGACAGGTCTACAGAAATACTCAACGTATACCTTACTGAAAGCTTTAAAAAAAGGTCCTTAAAGGAAAACTTTGGGAGAAGAAATAGATAAGTACTACATTTTATGGCAGATAGCCAATTAATTAGCCTTCTTTGTTTTGATGAGGGAAGGCTTCCTTTCCCCTAGCTCCCATGCAAGCTGAGAATTACAAAAGGAAAATTTACTGTTGTGGAATACTTATAATCTAATCATGCAGTATGAAAGGATTTTTGTGTAGTCAAACATGTCTCAGTAACAAAAATAAAACACTCAGCAGCTAATGTGTGAGGATCTATGTAACACTGTAACAGAGTCAAAGCAATGGTTTGGAAATAATTTCTCTTTCCTGTCTTTGTGGAAGTACCTTTTGTATACTGGAGGTGCCCAAGAGTAAATTACAGTAGATTTGGGAACACAACCTATTTCCCCAGTATTTGTTCACTTCTTTGAAATTAACCTCAGATATAACAAAATAACTGCTTATAATGTATGGACTTATCTAGGTAACTGGATTATATATACATTAAATTCCAACCATACTGTGTGTCTTTCAAACAACTAAAGAAGATCCATACCAAGGAAATCCATGTAATATACTGCTTATTGACAGAAAAAGAGATATACGAGTTGGAGAAATCATCAGGGGAAAGCTGTGATGGCATAACTGTAAAAAGATAAGTAATAATCACAAGGGAATAATGAGTGAGAAAATTGTCTAGGAAGAAGACAGTGTTCCCTGTAGGGAAAAAAAGTCTGGCAAAATGAAGAGATTATAAGAATGAGGGAATAAAAGATTTACCACTAAACAATAACAACGAAAAACTTTTCAGCCTTTGGAAGGAAGCGAGATTTTGCGGATTTTACAGATGGAATGAAAAACTCAGACCACAGTTAGCTCACTTCAGTATTTCTGTTTGTCAGAGTTAACATTAGAAAACGACTGGAGGTGGAAAGACGGGAGGTCAGGCAGCGTGGGTGTCAAGAAGGAAAGAAAGATAAAAGAATTTGCAGCAGTCAAAGAGGCAATGAGTGCCTGATGAGGCTGCCACGTCCTTTCACATAAAAAAAAGAATAGCAAGATTTTAAGATGCCATTTTCAAAACACACTTGTCTCCCTTATAATAATAATTCAGGAAGCAGGAGACTTAAAAAGAGTGATCTCTACAATTTCTGAAATAGATGAAGTCTTGACCTCAATAATAAGACTTTACCCTTGCTGCTTGCCATAGAATTCTGCATAATACAAGGCAAATCATCTAAAATAAAAGTTCTCACAGGTGGCCATAAATTGGGTGTTTTTCATTTTCTAATCTTGACTTGGGAGCCTGGGATCTCGTTTGCAGAAATACTGAGCATTTACAGCTGTGGCTCATTAAAGACTCTGAAGTTATTTAAGGCCAGGTACAGCCAACTTTGGCCACCCTCCATTGGATGGAACAGAACCACCTGAGAGTGACAGGCTCAACTTCTGAGAGGAATGTTTAATCCTCATTGTAAAGTTGACAAATTGAACCTCAAAGACAAAAGTAAAATCTGCCTAGGCAATTTGTGTGCTTTTGTGCTCTACCACATCTCAGCTAATAGACTCTCTTGAATTCAGAAGTGGCATGTCTCCTCCTTTTAAACTACATTTTGGACCAACGTCTGCCTCTAAATTGTTCTCTTTTGGCATCAGAACTGTTATTTCTTTCTCCATGTTTCTTTTCCCCACCCATGGTGGTTGTTCTTATAAATTCTGCAGCCACCTCTGGGAAGGTCAGCCTTGCCCTATACAAAGGCGGCACAGCCTAACTCCACCCAGTTGTTCTGCACCACATTCCTCAACAAGTGAAAAAGGATCAGGTATAATGATGAATGTTACAGACATGAAGAAGAAATAAGTGTTTTCAGAGTAGGAATGAGCAGTATGCCAAAAGTAAGGTATAAATCCACATGTCAAGCAACAAAGAAAAAAATATATTGTTCCTTTTGTGAACACCATTTGTCAGAATAAATGGGGCAGCGCTTCTAGGGAAGAAGTGTTTTTCAATGTAACTGTAGTCCTCGTATACTACCACGGGAGCCATTTAAATTACAGTTCTGGTTTGGAGATGGCAAAAGTGATTAATTACTTTCTGAAGGTGCATACGCCAGGTACCTGAAAAGTAACTTAACTTAGATTTCTAATTTTTAAACAGCTAAAAATATATACACTTGATGATACTTAAAGAAAAAAGAATTAAGCCTAGATGTTCAACCTCAAGTCTAAAATTTCCTTAATTCTGCGTGCTTGACTTTTCCAGCTTTAACCAATTTTAGACAGGTTTTTATTTTATGTACAGTATATTGGACCCTTTTAACTTACCTGTGCAATTCAACTTTTCAAGAACCTAAAACTGAGGTGTTTCTGTAAACTTTTTTTTTTTTTTTTAAATAATGCAGTATTCAGAGAGCAACCCATGCAGAAGAAATTGGACAAAATTTTTATGGGCAACCTTAAAGTTATAAACTTAACTTTCAATATTGCAAACATTATTATGTTCCACTTCATCTTTTCTGTTGATTTCAGGGAAAAGCTGTATTCAGTGACACATGCAATAATATGATGCCAAATTTTCCCTGTGCTGTCTATTCCACTTCTTGTTTTTCTAAACGACATAGGTAAGTCACAGAATCACAGATCGTCTCATTACCACAAACAAATTTTTCCTGAAGATTTTTTTTTCCCCATGTCTATGGGAAACTGTAAAAAATTCTGTGCTATAAAGATTTTCTCTTAAAAAGGAGGAAAAGTCAGAACAAAATATCTCATTTCCAGTCTAGGCCCCGTACTTTACTATAGTATTGATTAAAGAAATAAGAAAATGTCCAAAAGCAATTTTTTCATTTAACAAAATACCATATAATGTCTAGCATATTCTCAAATAATTTTGTAACCTTTTTTGTACCTGACACTTTTAATAACTTCATTTCGTATTTGATAGCTTATAGGACCTAGGTTAGAAAAAGCTTTTAACACTGAGTTTTGCAATAATCAGACTTTTTGTTCAGTACATTGGCAGACTAAGTGGTGTTTTGCTTTCTTATAATGCCTACTCTATTTATTTTATGTCCTGACAAATTCAATACAGGAATAAAAGGATCCAATTTTGACTAAAGCAAAGGCTACAACTCCAGAGCTAACATTTATCTATCCAAAGAAACGGGGAAAACAAAAAAATAGATTTAACAGAATCTCACAATGTAATGGTGGCTGAGTGTACAGTCAAGCCCTCAATTCAAGAGGACATGTAAGCATGTATTTATCTGTGATTTTATGAGCCACCTCAGTGACAAGAGGCTATACTGTACTTGAAGTTAATCTTGTGTTAAGGTATGTGCTGAATCAAAAACATGATGTATACTTGATCACCAGTTCAAAATATTAATCATAAGCATTTTCCAAAGGTTGGGTAAAAAGGGTTTTTAAATCTGAGAATCAGGTTCCAGTGACCTCATAATTCAGAAAGGGTGTGAGATTCTAGGGGTAGTTTTGCCCTATACTTTAGGTCTGGCCCCATACCCAGGTGTTCTGGGAAAAGATAAGAGAATCCAGAGAAAGCTGATGAATCAGCAGTGACCAGAATCAGCTGCAAGTGGCAATGCTCCTCTTAAAGCCTCCTCTGCTCTCTTGCTCTCTCACCCCCTAAACTCAGGCTGCAGCCCAATGCCATAATTTGTAATATCTCTGTCACAGTTAAAATTTGTATTTTTCACAATTGCTAAGATTTTTGTTTCCCCAGTTTCTTAGTGTATTTCAGTGGACTACTTTTAGTCTATCAAATCCAATTTACACCCACTGATGCTAACTACGATTATACATATGCACTGAAGGAACAGCCCCATGTCATGCCCGCACAGGCTAACTCACCCTGACTGTGTGTCGTCTGTCACGCAATGGTACGTAAAAGTTCCAAACATCTGCACTCCCAGGATCCCATACAAGAGGAGAAAGAACAGAAGGAAAATTGAAACACTCCAGATCTGCTCTCCAGAACGCCTGGCAAAAAGATAAATACGATGCTGAATGCACAGGCAATGTGAAGCCTCCTCTGAAAAGCTCCAGAATAGAAAATATGCTCACACAGGGAAAGTAGTATTTCACCCTGCAGAAAATTTGTCCTTAAAACTGATCTCTCGCTCCGTGCAGAGATAGAGGAGAGAGCCATGATTTCTTCTAAACCCACAAATTAGGGTAATTAAACCAGCTGTAAACTACAAAGGATGGAACAAAAACAAAATGTATAACATCTAGCTTTTGTAAAATAGTATCTAATGCCTTATACAGACATGATATAATGATGAAGTAAAGCTGATACCAAATACAGACCAAAATACCCTTTCACATTATCATTACATGGCTTTTACCACTACATGCTGTATCAAACATACTTATGAGTGTTTGCTTGCATGTAAGTATCTCTGTACATTTACCAATACATGTACACTTTAAACTGTAATGGTTAGGGAGTGTGCGCGTGTATTTTTATTTATGAGTATTACCCTACTAAGAGTGTTCACCTTTACTACTAAGTGCCCATATTAATGGAACAGAATTTACTGCCATTGGTTGAAAATTGCTGGCTACAGCTATTAGCAAAATGCTTCAAGATTTATTTAAGTATTTGACAGTTTTGATAATTTTCTAGGAAACTTGATGATTCCTTAAATACGGAAAATAGCAAGAATTTTTTGGCAAGAACCAAGAGTCAGAAAGAAAATGCCCATTAAACATGAAGGGTCATTATCTGAGCTGCGTAGTCAGTCTTCTATGTCAAAACTGACATTTTCTCTGTTGTTCTTCAGATAACAGCTCTACTTACTTCAAGATATTTGTTATCCTAGTTCTTGGCAGCTCAAAACGAAAATATATCCGGAATGCTCGAATCATAATGAGTGGTCGTGGAATCCGTAACATGCCCCAAGGTGACATCTGGTCAACTATTTCAGCAATTTCAAACACCTACAAACAAAAGAATCATGATTTTTCTTTGATGACCCTGTCCTGTTCCTGAATTCATTTACAGAACTTTTAAAATTATGAGCACTTTATATGATTTTTATTTTCACTTTCAATCTTCTATTATTTTGTCGTTCATTTTAACCATATTTTTAGAAGAAAAATCTTAGTAAATCCTTTAATCCATCTCTAAGTTACCCTAATGAAATTCCAAAAATATACTCTGCCTATGTTCGTAATGGTTCTGTCTCAAACAACTGAAGAAGTCTGTGCAAGCTTCTGTCAGCTGCCTGCTTCTGTTAGTCCTACCCCATGTTTCCCACAGCTTTGTTAAAAGTGAATAATTTACATTTCCAACTATGAAAATCAGTATCTGTTTATGTTGCACATCACTAAGGTTTTTACTATGATATAAAAGTACATATACAGATTGCTTTATGAGTTGCAGCATGCTTGTAAATTCTTCATTTAATTCCAAGTGCATGAGAAAACTGTACATGTTTTTCTCCTAGACTCCACTTGCAACACAAATTTCAGCCAAGCCACAGAACAGGGAACCATTTCCTTAATACATTGACAGGTTAGGCACTCCATAAAGACTATTTAGCTTAATGATTGATTGAAAATGGCTTGTCTCTCACTCTCTGAGACTAACTGCTTAATTTAGTATTTGCTCATAACACTAAGAAAATGGTGGGGGAACCTGGCAACGCATAAACTTGGTATTCTGTAGTGTTTATCTGTAATGATTAACCTTCCATCTACATGTGTACATGACGTACCAAAGTTTCCCCTGTGTATAAAGCAGAAAATTACAATGTGTCTTAAATTTATCAGAAGTGGATAAGTTACGCCTAACAGCAATCACTACAGAACTTTTACAATCCTTACACTATCCCATGCCCAGACTCACAATCTTCAATCTGTTCTTATGCAAAAAACTGGTTATGGTTAAGGGGTGATTGATTTGCAGGACACAATTTGATCTGTACATTAACACTCTTTTTGCAAAATGTCCAAGTTCCCTTCTTTATAAAGGTTTATCAAACTGTTTCCAATTTTTTTTTCCCATTGTACTTTAACTTGAATTTTGGAAAAGGTTTTGTTAGGTGTGGGCCAAATTACATGAAACCCCTCCACTCACCATGTCAATATGCCTACAGCGGGGCAAATATCTACCACTGGAATCATACTCCCTTTAGCTGCCTAAGCAAGTCATCAAGGCATCCTACTAGACTTAGTGCGAGGAGATGAGCACAACACTCATATGGAGTAAGAGATCAATGTTTCTCTGAAGATGCTTCTCTTTGCTTTTGACTATGCAGAGGGCTTGTGGTAACAAACTTCAGATTAATCCATAACTTCTCAATAAGAAAAATTAAACCAGATAAATTCTAGTACTAATGTAGATTTACGGCAATATGCAATTATGGAGCTATTGAATTCAGCACAGTTTTTTAAGAAAAATTTGACCCATGTACAGCTATATACTTCCACAACTCGTAATTACTGGTTGTGCCATATATTTTTCACAATTAAGGAACTATTCATTGAAAAAGGTAAGTGAAATAATTACCTGTAAAACCAGTGACACCCAAAGACAGAAGACCATGAATCCATCAAACACACACCAACGATCCTTTACATAGGAGCTATCACCCTACAAGAGAGAGAAAAAGCTAAGAGGTAAATTGCTGTTGTTTTACTGTCAGGATTTACAAATATCATAAACAAAAGTTCTTGGAAAAGTCTTCCCTGCATCACTTCTAAAATGCCACTTTTGAAAGCCTCCCAAAGCCTAGTATCTGAGTTAGAATATGCTGGAAACATATAAACACATCATCTGGGTGAATAAATGGTAGCTTCATTTTTTTTCTCCTCACCTTGTGTCAGAAAGAACTTATAAAGAGACCTACTATTTACATTTTTCTGTAAATCAAAAAATACACAAAAAATGAACACTGGACTCATGTTTCCACTGTGTTGCCCATTAAAAAATACTTGCACACGAAGGTAAGTGTAAAATGCTAGCAATCTAGTATTGTGCCATTCAACTGCTTCAATATTCAACAGTTTCAATTAAATCAACATACTTTTACATTACTTTTTTGTAAGTTTTCAATAATCTTTCATGCTCTAGAAAAGTCTTGCAATTTCCAAAACACTAGGCAGTAACTACCATCTCATCACAGTGTAGGCTTTCAAGTTTCTTTGGACCTTTCCTGAGCAACTCTTTACCATCTCAAAATGACAATTCATTCTTTACACTCCATTAATTGTCCAGCACAAGGATTCAGGGCATACCTTTGCACTACTGACTGGAAAAAAACCACAGGAAAGAAAACTGAGCACTGGATCCCTGATGACCCATATGCCTTCCTACCTGTTCTCTGGCTCTGCTTTACACTTCTTCAACTAGCTCCCTAAATTAACACCTGAGCATGGTTTTGGTGATTGTCGAATCCAGAGATCACTCCTAAGAGGCAGCATGGAGAAGACTGCATCCAAACTCAGCTTCCTCCATACCACACTATTCTCAGCCACTGCTCCAGTTTGCATGCTTAGATATCCTCATGTCTCACAAGGACTTGCAACACAGGCCCTCCACTGCAAGCTATAAAAACACTTCTTTGGTGGGCTCCTAATGCCTCACACTTCATTTCAACCGCCATACTGAAAAGAATCTACATTTATTAAGTAGGTTACAGCTGACAGTTTTGTGTACCGCATGTTGTGTAGAGTAAATTCGGGGCCAAATGCGTATAGACAGATGCAGCATGTTGAAAGGGAGACTAGACAAGACCAGAGCTTAAGGAAAGTGGATATCCCCGTTTCATGTTGTATAGCGGTAAAAACATGCAGAGACATTGGCAGTGTATCTCGGGGCACAAAAAAACCCTTTTGCAAAAGAGGTTTCTCCTAGGATTGAATATACCCTCCCCTGCCTTATACATTATCTGGTTCCTTTTCTCTCTTCAGTGTTCTTCCAGACACAAACTACAGTGTTTGACATCCACTTTACACAGGTATAATTGGGGAAAAAATAATTGTAAGGTCTCAAGAATCTTAAAGACATTACTGGGCTTTGGCCTGTTACGTGATCCCTGCCTTGATACACATCCTTTTCTCAGTGATAGTTATTTCAGTCAACCTGTACTTGTTTTTAAATGTCTCAGCATCTTCTTTGATTCTAAAAGCACAGACAAGATGTTTTGTTTTAATCTAATATTTCCAATGACATACACTATCTTAAAATGATTTATCATTCCTTGCAGTAGGTGACAGGAAGATATATTTTGTAAATAGAAACAAAATATGTGGTTTGTTTTTTAAAAATTTTATTTCAGTGGCAAAAGTTCTTTAGGGCAGAAGTGAACAAAGTAAGAATATAAGGAAAACATAATAAGTGATTTTCAAACCAGAAATAAAGGAGAGAGAACTTTAATGCTATTTTCAGATGGAGGTTTTTCTAACACATAAGGATGTTACAGTTCTCGATCCAAGAATTAAGAGGAGATAGACTGCAAATCAGGGAAGCAACAGAACAGGAACTTCTGCATCATAATTTTAACCTGTCCTTCCTGAAGAAACTAGACTTGGTTCCCGAAGTAAAGTCTGAGCTAATCAGAAACTTCACTCAGGGCTGAACAAACTCAGCTGTTTCAGTAGTTATGTTCATTAACTGTAAGCAGATATATATGCCCTAAATCTCTTACCCTTTCTCCTCTCCCCCTTCCCTCTTAGTGAAGAAATCTTTGGTGAGATTTGTATCGACATGCAACTTGAGTCTTTCAATTGTGGCTCTGAACAAAGATGCTGATTGGTCTTTCTCTCCCTGAAGAACTCTTTGAAACTTACTTTTCTTCTCTTAAGCACCCTTTGTCTAAAGCAAGTAGTTTTCTCTGAGCTGTGCTGTACAGATCTGAGCATGAGCAGATCCCAGCCGGAGTTCCTGTATTCACACTCCTCCGAATAACCTGTCAAATACTCACTAAAAGCCAAATCTTTTTTTAGAAATTGCTTTGTCTCTGCACAGTATGTGTGGCATGATTGAAGCAGCTCTCCTGTTTTCTCTTTACAAAGGAGACCCTTTGTCGTGACCCTTTCCAGTCTTCTCACCAGTCAGGCTGCTCCACCACCTCACTTCTCTCATTCTCACCTCAGGCCAGCTTCCCCCGCTACATCCTCCCTGACAGGGAGGCTTTCATTGGATCACCCACAGAAACTTGGGGCACCTGAATTACATCTGTAGAAACCACTCATTTTAGGGGATGGGCTCTTTCCACTTTGCATGTAGGGAGGCTTTGGCTAAATTACTTTCATGTCTGTCATTTGGCTGGCAGCGGACACGGTGGGGAATCTTTAATGCATTTATACTGCGCATTGGCATATGGGATGTTATTTGGTGTTGGAAGCATTTTTAAGGCAGGACCACGTCCTGCTTAATGTGGAAATCAGAATATACCTTTCAGTATGAATTTTGATATTGTCTTCTAGCACCACTTCCATGAAAAATCTAATTCTGACTAAACACAGGCTAGCACTCACATATGAATAGCAATGAACAGTGAGTTACATTCACATTGACCAATGGTCAACAGCAGTCTGGTTCTTAGACTTGGAAAGGAATAGAGGTACACAAAATGTAGATACATCTGGTGGCATCTTACCTAAAATAGCTGAAGTATTGCAATGCATTAATCCCTCACCCCTTTTTCATCATGTCTGCTGAAATTTGAGAATTATTGAGGTTGGTTTTAGCATTCTTTTGTGAATGCACTATCCCAGACCATTTACATTATTATTTTTAAGTCTCTGAAATGTGATCTAAACATTTGCAGAAGATGAAGGATTAGTACTGTAGACTAGATGCCTCACACTGAGACTAATCCAAACCTCTTCAAGTCATTAAAGTTACTGACTCTCTACTGCCTACTGTGGACAGTGGATCCTTTAATGTGCACAGCAAGTCCTGAAAGCTTCTCCAGCAACATGACTTACTGTCTATCTAGACAACAAAATCATTTGCTTCTGACGGAGCAGTGGATGCCAGTCCACTTACACAGTCCACGACTGCAGGCTTGGGACAGCCTTCAGAAGACTTTTGCGCAGTAAACTGTGCCCTCACTTAATGCCTCTCCCAGGCAAACTAAGTGGCACCACTCGAACTCGGTGGACTAACTAACTAACAGCTATTAAACACAAAACATTTTAAGATACATTAAAAATCTGAAGTCTAAACCAGCAATACCGCTTAGCTGTTAGATGGATCAATCTTTTCTTTGTTAATTAGAGGCCTGTTTATTATTTTGTAATACTATTCCTCGTCTTCCCAGACAGTTTCTCCTATTATGCCTCTGTCTTTTCCCTCAGTGTTTATTTACGACAGGTCAGCATCACTGTGAGGCTTGTACACAACCATGGAAATAGCTTTCTTGGTAAACCACACATGTGAAATGCATTAAAAGTCTGCCTCTCTCTTAGAGATGCTAATCTGAATTAATCTGAAAGTTGACATCCCAAAAGAATAGACAAGCTTGACATAACGGTCTGTAATTAAAATATTCTCTGTCCTATAAGAACTTAATTTTCTATGGCAATGTTGCCATAACTAAGGAATCATACCTCAAGTTCAGCATAAGATTTTTTTACCTATTCAAAAATAGGACCAACAAATAAATCTCCTCCCTTCTCCCTACATTCCCCTTATTTCACCAGTTTTTGCTTAATTTTAGCACCATCACATTAAGTACATACAATGTACTAGCTCATTTCTTCATTTTTTATTTTCACATGCAATACCAATACCACAATAACAGCACTGAGATGCAAAAGATACACTTTCTCAATTGTAACCAGCATATTAGAGATGAAACACCAATAGCCAGAATTAGGTGCCCTACACAGTCGTTACACAAGTTCACAGAAAAAAAAATTTGTAAGACCTAACTCATTGGAAATGTGAACCAATACAAAATACAGACAGAACCACAGACAGAAGTAATACTATCTGAGGCAGTCACTCCATGACAGCCATTACAGTTTAACTTACACCAGAAGGGAAGACTAGCCAGACTGTAATTTTTAAATAAATGTTTATTCCATTATCAACCTTGCTGAAAACAAAATACATTAAGAAATCAACATCCAAATTGCATAAAGCAGTATGCTAGAAGACTGATCATGTCTGCCAATTTTGTTAAGCAATTTCAGTATCTCTTCGGTAAAGTAGACAGCTTAGCTAGATGATAGCACAGTCATCTCCTAGGCCATTCTTGCCCTGCTTATCTCTTAACATCTCAGGATGAACAGCATATCCCTGCAAGTGAAAAGCCTCCTCTGCCTCCCTGCTTGCCTTCAGGAATTTCTTCTCTCTCATCCCTGACTACAACCTGTTCTCTGACTCTTTCCCTCCTGCCTCTTTCCAGCTGCCCCTGTGGGAAAGCTAAATAAAATAAGTGATATGACATTTGCTCAGAGTAATCAGATTTATCATCATCTGCTCTGGAAAGGAGTCCCATAGTCTTGGGTCTGCCTTTAGGAGAACCTTAGTCTCCCACTTTTCCTTACAGTCTCTGACAAACATGATAGCTGAAAGATGAAACAAATGTGAAGACACCAGCAAGCTCAGCAGCAACCAGCTACCTTGCTATTCCATCATGGCCACGGGATCCTGCCATGTGGTGCTGGTAAATAAAGCACATCAACAACTCTAGGAAATTTTTCAGATCACCCTGTGGGCTACTTTGTTTAGCACTTCAAATAAACATTAAAGGGTGGAGGCTGACATTTACTGGTGTTTCAGGAGCAGCATAAATGCACAGGAGGAAACAGAAGGAATAGAGGGAATCAAAATTTGGGAGTATAATTTTTCCCCCTTCCGCTATTCTCAATGTAATGCAAAAAGAGCAAGCTAGGAGAGAGGGCACAGCTGAGTTAGGGGAACAAGACTCACCCTCCCTTCCCCATTCCCTTACTCCACACAAACACAGAAGGGCACGGAGGCAGGAGTGGGACAGAAAATTAAAAGAGAGTTAAAGGGAGCACCTTGCCTAACCTCACCCTCCGCCCTGCAAATGCAGATAAAGATATACATACACACACAGAGGGTATGTGTCTCCTACCCGGTCACATGCACGCATACATCCCTTATGTTTCTGGCTCAACTTCAAACTTTCCCCATTTCCTTAAAAACCTGCAGTTTACAGGTCTGTTTAGTAGAATGATGTGGACAACCCAGCTCAGCCCCCAACCTGTCAAATACTTTCAACATTTTTGTCACACAGAAAAGAGAATGAAGAGATACAGCCTAACCAAGAAGAAAGGCTGCCTCTGACTTGTGTTCTCAATTCTCCTCTTCCAACGCCCCCAAAATAAAACTATTTCTCAAATGTGCTCATGTGTCAAACATTAGCCCCCTTCTTCCTTCTTCAGAGCTTTGCAACTCCTCAGCTGCCCTAGGAACCAACTGACATCGAGTTGCTCGAGCGTGTCCAGAGATGGGCAACGAAGCTGGTGAAGGGTCTGGAGAGCAGGTCTTATGAGGAGAGGTTGAGGGAACTGGGGTTATTTAGCCTGGAGAAGAGGAGGCTGAGGGGAGACCTTATCGCTCTCTACAACTACCTGAAAGGAGGTTGTAGCGAGGTGGGTATTGGTCTCTTCTACCAAGTCACTAGTGGTAGAACAAGAGGAAACGGCCTCAAGCTGCGCCAGGGGAGGTTTAGATTGGATATTAGGAAAAATTTCTTCACTGCAAAAGTGGTCAGGCATTGGAAGAGGCTGCCCAGAGAGGTGGTGGAGTCACCATCCCTGGAGGTATTTAAAAGACATGTAGACGTGGCACTTCAGGGCATGGTTTAGGAGATATGGTGGTGCTGGGTTGCTGGTTGGACTTGATGATCTTAGAGGTCTTTCCCAACCTTAATGATTCTGTGATTCCATGAAGCGGGACCTGAGACAGACAGACAACTCTCAGCTGCACTACCTACTTAAAGCCCATCTCCTACTCTGTGCGACATAGAAAATTTCAACCTGAAACATTGTATTATGCAACAATCAGTAAATTATATACCAGCCATCTTTTAATACAAAATACTTCTGTAACCATAAAATGATGATCCATGCAGGAAACAAAGGAAATTGTGGATTGCTTAGCTAAGAACATGTTAATAACAAAAGAAAAACTGGCATATTTTAAAATGGGTGGTTACCTCCAAGTTAGTCCTCTCCAACGGTAATAGTATCGCTTCAAAATGAACCAACATTTTTTTTTCAAAAAGTCCGTATTTGGGAAAAAAAGAAACAATAAGGGGGTGGGACACCACTTCTCATTTCTGTATGTCTTCATTTTCTCATAAAGCTTAATTCACAGGAACTTATTTAAAATACATTTTTAAAAAATAAAATATATATAAGAACTTATTTAAAATATATTCACATAACAGCAATTGATTTGTAACAGCCAATAGAATTAAATTGCTGTGTGAAGCTGAACTCTAAACGGTTATAGTGGGTGTAATATCACTTTTTCATCACTGAATTAAATAATTTCAATTTGTAACAACTCATGTATTGTATTGAACTGCTCTCTTATCAGATGCTTCCAAGTAACACATTACATAGTGCATAA
Source organism: Phalacrocorax carbo (assembly GCF_963921805.1). NCBI lineage: Eukaryota > Metazoa > Chordata > Aves > Suliformes > Phalacrocoracidae > Phalacrocorax > Phalacrocorax carbo. The sequence goes on along the minus strand of NC_087513.1, from coordinate 158,199,564 downwards.
TTTATCTTTGTCACAACATGTAATGTAATATTTATAGTAATCTCGTAGTCTATGCTAGAAAAACATTGGAAAAATCACTTGATGTTACAGCACACAAACGAAAGTTACTCTCTTTATAATTAAAAAAATGAAATACAGCTCTTGCTGGTCCTTTGGATTAGAGGGTGATTCCATGCATGTTACAGACACACAACAGACACAGTTCCCATCTATTATTACAAAAAAGCTATGATCACTACAGAACCACTACTTCATCATTTGACATAATTAGGAAAATAAAAAGGTAATTTGTTGAGATTTTCAGATTATTTTAGGAATTATCAATGAAGATGTAAAGCTATTTCATTCATTAAAGAATAGTCTGAAACGTATTTTTAAGGCACACTAGACTTTGGTTAATTTTTATAATTAACTTCACCATACTTAGTATTTCATATTTCATATTGTAATGGGAGATTTTTAAACTATAGTATTCACCATACCATTTCCTGTTTCTAATAGAAAGAAAAAAAATAATCCACCAAAAAGCCCGTGGAGGAAGAAACAATCCCAGCCGTGAAGTAAGAATCAAGACTTTGAAACAGAAAAATAACATTCATTTTACTTGCTAAAAATCCTGTACCAGTGTTTGCAGTAAAAAAAGCCGGGGGGTGGGTGGGTGTAGGAGTTAAAAATGGTGTTTTAAGCCAAAACTGTTAAAGAAAATTTAAAAACAATCAGAAGCAAACATGAAAACATTACATAACACTCCCTTCCTCAAGTACAAAAAGTATCAAGGGGAATAACCACTTCCACAAAATGATGGAAAGGAATGCCTCAACACACCTCCCGTATCAGCCAAATCACTGTAGGGCATCTCAGTTCAGCTGAGCGACAGGTAATTCAGATTGTCCAACATTCAGAGCTGCCAGGCACAGCCTTCACGTATAGTCAATAGAGGACAGATGATAATAGCTCCTTATCAATACCCAACAGTAGGTATGGCTACAGAACATGTTGGGAAGGGAGGGAGCTTCACTGTTTTAATGCATTGCTGCTTTCTTGATACACCACTTCACTGCTGCAGATGGGTGCCAACATGTCCTGCAGAAAGATTTCATGTGTTCCTACACTGAAAGCCTACATTTCATTTCCCTCTCCATCCGTCTATTAGCCAACTGTATTCAGTGCCATAAGTATTGCTTTAGTAGCTGACTCGCCTCCTTTGGATGTCTTAAGGGTTCAGCAAATCTAAAAATGGCTGATCAGGAGGAGGATTAATAGGATCCCCCTATCTGGAACCGCACTCACTGTTTCCAGGAAATGCACAGGAAAAAAATCTTCACTGTGAGAACAATTAAACATGTTTCCCAGAGAAGTGCTGGCATCTTGCTTGCTGGAAATATTCAAGACTCAGCTTGATAGGACCCTGAAAAACCAAATTAAGGCCCTGCTCTGAGTAAGAGATTGGTCCAGACCATCTCCATAGGTCCCTTCCAACCCAGACTTCTCTCTGGTTGTGTGCATCTAAGACAATCTCCTCAAGATGCCACTTCCTTGGGGTAGACTCCAGTTCTACCTCCAGTTCCACATTCATGGATGTCTGCTCATGCTTCGAAGTTCTCTGCTGTGCTTCATCCAGCAGTAACCTGCTCTCCCACAGCTGCAATGTTTATGGTGGATGCAATGGGTGGATTTGGATCCAGATGTTTCAAGGTGAAAGCTTTCACTCCAAAGCACCAAATATTGTCTGGAGACTGAATAGGGAGATGTGATACGCAAACGGTCTCGTCTAACATGACGAAACTCAGATTTACGATCATCATTCACAACTCTCCTCGAAGAGAAAAAAGCCACAGTGATGAAAGTTGGAATAGATAAGAAGGAAGCACTTTTCAGAAAGAGGATTTTATTATTTGTTAATTAGCATTATTAAAAGCTGGCAAATCTATCTTGCACTACGCAGGTTGGGAAAAGTTTATTGAAACAATCGTAGTGTAGATGTAAGAAAGCAGTATTTGTATTAGTGGTGGTGAACAACACTCTGAAATGAAATTTTACATTCACTTACTGCCTTAAAAATCCCCCACAAATTTTGTCATCTTCATGAAAATACAGCTGCACAGAGATATTCCCTTCCACAGGGATTTAGAAGTCATTAAGATTTTTTTCATCCTGATGTATTCTTTTATTCTCTCAGATTAAGAGAGAAGACAGCATGGGCATAAAATAAAATAAAATAAAATAAAATAAAATAAAATAAAATAAAATAAAATAAAACAAAATAAAACAAAATAAAACAAAATAAAACAAAATAAAACAAAATAAAACAAAATAAAACAAAATAAAACAAAATAATTATAGTAGACTTACCTGAAAATGCAAGTTTCAACACAGAAAGGCACATTAAGGATGAAGTTCCCTCTCTTCCTACCAGAGTACATAACATGTTATGCAATATGTTGATTTCACTGCTACCCCAGTCTATGTGTCATTTTACATGACACATTTTACATGAAGTGATACATTAAAAATATCCCTTGATAACAGCTGCTTTCATAAAAAAAATAGTAGAGTAATCCTTGAAAGTGCCATTAGAAAGGGAAAAAATTAACATTACCATAAAGTTTTGTTCATCTACTTGATCTGTATATTGAAAGAGCAATTTCCAAATACATTATGAAAGTCAGTATGTGGTATATTTTTTGTAGCAACTTTAAAGTTGAATTTTGATCACCATGGTAAGTCACTAAGTATTATATGGACACATACTTCAAACCACGGCCAAAAATAACTTCTCACTAGAAATTTCTATGACCTGTTGACTGGCTAAAAAATATTATCATTTTTATTTTACAAATACTGCCTATGTAAGTTCACTAAGTAATTTAAATGCCTTTGATTTTCTAATACTCTAATGCAAAGATGGTGCAAAAAGCCCCACTGTGTAATATGACTCATTACTTTCCTGTAATAAACACTCCAACAAAACCAGGCACAAGTAACCATAGAAACAGGTGCGTATATTCTAGTGCCGTGGTCTCTAACCTTCCCTGGCCCACAGGCAGTAACACCCAACTAGCAGCATGCTGCAGGCAACTTCGTATTTGTTTTTCTCATGATAACCGGTTTTAATTTTTTTAATTTCCTGTGGCTGGGAACAGCATCGGAGCATTTCACTAGCAACATGATCCCAGAAGGCTGGAAACAGATGTCCTTGTGATGGACATACGCACTTAGCAAAACAGCAACAGACAAACAGAGGAAAAAGGCGAAGAAGAATCAACTCTTGTAGACTGAATGTTCTTATTCAAATAATGGATATGGAATAATATTTAAAATTAACAATCACAGCTGCCAACAACAAAATACTGCAGTATTTTTACATTAAATTTTAAGACAATTTGAAATAACATACATTTTGCCAACACAGAATAGCATGAGACCTGCACTACCCCTCTAGGTTTCCAACAGCATTATACATAGTACAGAATTCTATTTTTTAAATATAGATATGTAAAATAATTTGTCATACAGACAAACAATTTTTACCTTATGGTCCCAAGATGTAGAGTCAAAGGGGAAACACAAAGCTTAAATCAGCTAGGTCTCTTTTCATGTTTGCTCTGTGAGCTTTTCACTACCACAGGTAAGTAGTTTTCTATTTTTTTCCCTCCACATAATTACACACTGTTTAATCAAAGCATCTCATCATTTTCTCATTCTTGGCACTGATTCTACTGGTTATGCCCCTGCACTGCAGGCTGAGGTTCTCGCTCCTGTTTGTGACTTGCACATCCCAAGACTGAGCTTTCAGCACCAGGCATCACAAGCAAGCAGAGCATGCTGGCACGGGATGACAGGAGACACGTATTCTGTTTTACTACCTGACCTTTGAAAACAACTGCTTCCTAATAACTCATTTATATGCCATGGGACATACGGCATATCTAAAGTCACAGAGTGCAGTAATTTCAGAATTTCCATCTTCCGTTTTCAGTCTGTAACGCAGCAGAAACTCCCTTGACAAAGTTACTAAAAGCTGGTGAGCTGACAGTCTTTTACTGCAACTCAGTTAATATTTACATCATTTATCAGAAGGATTAAACTTATTTTGTAATTTCTCCATTCTTGACAGATGAAGGTGGAATATATTAGAAGTACCAAAAAGAAGGTAAACCAGATATTTGTAATAAGGTACAGTAAACAACAGTTCTGTAATCCATAACTCAAGACAAGCTTCTGAATTAGGATGATTATGGAAGAAACTCATTTTAAGTATAAATGAGTTAAAGCTATAAGCATTAAGAAGAAGCTGGCATCCAGTTGTCTGAATACTTTCTGTAGTGCCCACCTGTCCACTCACAACAAATCTATAATGCATTATAGTAATTGCTGACTGTGGGATACCTAAAGGCTAGGTGTCAGCCTAGGTACTTCAAGTCAATGAAGAAAAACAGGCCAGATAAATTACCTTTTGGAAGAGCCTGCTTTAGACACAACTTATTACAAGCAACTGCAGACCCTCAAACTAGAGTTGATGAATCCTACTAAAAGTTTTTTCTATCTTAAGCCCAAAAATCTATTTTGCGCAAGCAAAGATAAAAAAGTGTCAGAATATACAAACTGGAGACAGTTGCAGACCCCAGTTTAGATCATGGCAACTGGAGTATTTCATTACAGCATAAAAAGCCCATGTCCACCTCACATTGCTTGCACTACAGGTGAAAATTTCGTATATTGGCAGAGAACTGAATGTACAGAGTTAAGCCCACATGGCTCCAGCTTGCTCCTGTCCTTGATTCTCTCCTCTTGAGCAGACAGATAGCATCTACACCAACCACAGCACCTATCGGAAAAACAAAGGGAAAAATGTGCTCTCTGCACAGGGCTAAGGCTGCCTGGGAACACCCGACATGCGGAAAGCCACTGGTTTCAGTTATCTGGCCTTCAGTACTGAACAGAGGCAAAGGAAAAGGCTCCCATGTGTCTGTGACTGTGTTGGTAGAAGATTAAGCTTTGTTTCAGTTCCTGCATGAATTTACCAGGAGTGTTGAAAGCTAAAGGTGCAACCATTCACTTCAGCCCCTTGCAGGAGTACTGAAGTCAGTGAATAGCGCTCAGTGCTACCAAAATAAACTCTGACAAATCCACTCACAACTACTTCAGTTAGTACAAAAGTTTCGCTGTGAATGTAATTGATTTAACAATGGCAGAAATGTCAAGGACCATTACTTCTGACTTCCTATAATCTCCTTTGTTAGCTGACATGTGTCACAACTACACAGTGAAAAGAAAGACATTTCTATTAAATTCAGTGCACTACTTGTGCTATATAAAAAAAATTCTAATTTTCAGCATGATGATACTAAAATAAGTGTCAGCTAGGCTTTTTTAACAGACAGGAGAGAGAACTCTCACACTTTTCATTTTACAGTGTTACTCTTCTAACAGAGGAACAGGATAAACCATGCCTCCTTTTCACAACATGATTTCAGTGTAGGTTTTCTAATACCATCGTGACTGTGTTTAGAAGCCGCAATGAGGATGTGGTATAATGAAGATAATCTCACATATGCTCAACATGTCCATGGAGTAAAACGATATCCATTCATCTCTCATTCCCTAAAGGCTGAATTTTCTCCTGAGACATCTGTTACTTGGTTCTTTTTTGTTGTAGTGGATGTAAATTATTTCATATCATGGGGACAGTTTCCTGAAAATTTCTCAGATTTTGGCACATTTTCTTCTTTTGTTCTTTTACTATATATAACGCCACCAGTGCGACTGTGTCTAATACAAGCAATTTACCTGGAATATTTCTCTATCTCATCATTCCATCTCCTAATACAAAGGCTAAAAGTAAAAATTTCTAATAAAGATAAGATACCTTTAAAGTAAGGTATCCTTACCTTGCTCATACCCATGTGAGGTGACCTTCAGAAGACACCTTATTAGAAAGCAGAAGATAATTTTTGCAACACACTGATTAAAAGAAATACAAAGTCCTTTTGTCACTGGTAAGGTTCCCTGTTTTCCTTCAGAAGTCTGATGTTCATCTAATATCACATCTGCTTTAGGCTTGAGAGTTATCTTTCATTTGTCTAATTCCACCCCACCTCCTTATTTCAATGAGGAGATCATTTTGGAAGCTTTCCTTGAATCAACAAACAGACCTATGTCAAGCACATACAGTCACGCTCATAAGTGACATATGAGTGGGCACGTAGATGCAAGCTTTGATTCCGAGGGACTGTGAGTCTTGTCAGTTAGGCTACAAGTTGACTCACGAACTATTTCGACAGACTCAAGCATTAGTTAATTCACAGTGCTCTCAGAAGTCAGCCAATCAATCAGTAAGTTATGCAGGAGACAGAAACTGCATGTGATTGGGAGACCAGTTTAAATCTTATTCAAGATACCTTGAAGGAGATTGATCTGCTTTCATTTAAACAGACTTAATACTTCCTTGATGCAGCTGATTATAGCAGAGCTCTTTCTGACCAAGGAGCCTGAGACATAAAAGAAACCAGAACCAGGGAGTCACTGAACTCTGTTTACATTCTGGCAAATAAAGATAATGCAAGCATATTTAGGATCACTTGAAGAAGTGGAATTCTGAACTGAAGAGACCATGAAAATACCAATGTCAAACTGATTTCAGTAACTTTTACCATTGCACTAAATTTATTACATTCTATATATTGGTACACAGTGTGGTACTGTGGTGGCCAAAATTGCATTTATTCCTTAGAAGGCTGTAATTTCACTCACAAGACCAAAGTAGTATATTATGGTTGCACACAATGTTAAATTTTTAGATTCTTTATACAAATATAAATCAGTAGCAAGAACTAAAGTAACGATAATTTCCAGCTGAATGTGGAAGTTCCAGTTTCATGATCCCAATGAACCAGAGGTTAGTCACTTATCTAGACTTTGCCTATGTCTGCAAATCTTCATACTCCAGGTAATCTGGCAATCACCTTATTATGTTTCCTGATAAATTCCAAGTAACACAGAGTATTTCTGACCTAATAAAATATTACTTAGAGCATAAAAAAGTTGTTGCCAAAGAAGTAAATATATTCTGTGAGAGGCTAGTTGATAACAAACCCATTACTGTTCACTATACCAACATAAAAGAGAACCTTGACTTCTGCTAAATCACTGATACTACATTGTGTTATTCAGCCACCCTGGTACCAGTGGAGCTTTCTGTTTCAGGCTACTATGATCCAGCCTGTACCTGCTGAGCAGACATACCTGGGAAAAACATTACACCATGAAGATGGTCTAAGTTAATGCATTTCCATCTTATATGAGAGAATAACAAATAAAATTAAATTAAGTTATCTCTTGAAACACCCCTGAACTATTCACTGAACTGAATGAATGATGAGATTGGACATCACATTAGGTCTGGGAGACTTCTAAGTCCATGACAGTGATGGTTATTGTTCATGCTCTACTGTCAAAAATAATTAAAATAGAAGTTTGATTTCATTCAATTAAAACATTCCTATTCCTAAAATCCACACTACTCTGGTGTCATTAAATCTCACGTAAAATTTATGTCAACATGCAGCCTTTCCCCACATACCATGTTTTGACCTTCTAACAAGTCAAAGTCAGGAGGTCTCCTGGCCTTTATTCTTACCTTCAATCATCCCTGAAGTAGAGCTGTACTTTACATTTACTGTTTCTAGGTCGGAGATAAAGAAATAACACATAAGTGGTAACGCTAAAAGAACCTCATTCACCATTTTATTAAAATAGCCTCTTTTTTTTTATTTTACACACTCCACAGTTTTTTAATGTGTAGAGAGTCTGTGATATTTACCATTAATCTTTTTTTTTTCAATGACTTTTAAAGAGATCAGAATTTTTAATTTCTGAAACATTAGGTCTTTTTACGGTATGTCTGTAACACAATTTCATAGGCATCTAATAACATGCCTCATAAGCTCTTCCTACAAAAATATTGATGTAGCTAAGTCATACCATTCATTAATTCATGTGCTACTCAGCTTTGAAATCGTTAAAAAGTGTGACGGACATAGAAAGGTTGGAAAAAAAAAATAACTATGAAACTTGCACATCTAGGAATGCAATACTTTTTAAAAATAGTATTAAAATATTGCTGTACTTATTACAGCATACTTTCATGACAGAAATCCATATTCAAAATTATTTGCTCATAAAAACCTAACAGGTTAAACATAAAATAGCAAGTCACAAAAGTTTCTCTTAAAACTATTTGAATAACTTGCTTGACGAAGTAATTAACACCTAACTTTTAATGTTGTCAAAATATTTGGCTGGAGGCCAGGTAGTTTTCGTGAAAGTTATTCTCTAGTCAGTGGTATTATATATTTACTGACTTCATCTATTTGAAATAGATTTAATACTGTGTACACAGCATTCTCCTGAGCTACTGTACCATTTTACAGTGAGCTCTATCACAAGCCATCATCCTTCAGTTTAGAACATAATTTAGAATACAAGCATTAAAATATGTCTTAAGAAACAAACTGACTTGGTCTAATTCTCTGTCTCTATCTCATATAAAACTTCACAAACCATTACAAGTTGTCTTACTGTTTGTACATACATTTTCTACAATGCGGCCAGCCATCATTAGGCCGACTGTCCTAGAACTTTGTATTTAAAAGGACCTCAATCAGTAAGAAATTATAGCCTGTATTTCATTTTTCAGAGATGAGTTGCAAGGTAAAGACAGACGTATTATTAGCATTAGTTCCCTTGTTCATGACAATAGCCTGCAATACCAAAAACTATAATATGATTATCATATCACAAGCCTTTCAAGTATTTTCTTCTGAGGTAGTGCCTATACACTGAATATAACCCGTTACACTGCACATTTATACCCATTTCAATTCTTCAAGAGGAGTCAATCTATCGTAACACCTATTAGAAGCAAACAGTATATGATAGCATTAATAAGGAATATCAATACACTGTTTTGAAAGCAAAAGAACCTTGGACCCTATAGTAGATACAGCCTATACTGTCATCTTCTGGTTTCTTTAATATTTGTATTTTATGCTTCTTGTCTAAACATATGTCACTGTCTATTTTCTTTGTAGGTGGTGGGTATTTATATGAGCAGTGCCCTTGTAATTCAGAGTCCTCTGTACCGGATGTCTTTGCAAATGGAACAAGCAACAACCAACACTCACGAGGCATAGGCAGCCCAAATTTTGAATAGGTCTCACTAGCACAGCAACAACTATTCGGAAGGAAACATGAATAATAAAAGGCACAACGTCACAGCAACATTTCAGTTTAACTTTACTTCTGGGGTAACAAAACACTTGAATGGATGTATCGCTTTATTTTGTCACTTAGTTTACCCAGGGAAAAGGGAAATTTTTTACAGACAAAAGGCTAGGATCTTCAGAAGCTACTTTCCTTTTCTAAAAACCCCTGGGAACCAAAGGAAGCAAATTTCTCATTTGTCCTCAGAAGGTGTTAATTAGACATGACTTAACATTTTCAAAATCTTCTTAGCTCAGCTGTACTTATATTGTTATTAATTGGGACTTAAGTGGATGGTGCCTACCTCCTCCATAAATTAGGTTTCTCGCTGGACTAAAATTTTGCATTAATCATGGTTCAAAAGTTTATTAGCATTTCAATTCCTAAGGCCTTTACAGAAATACTGATTTATGGTAAAGGTCAGTAGAACCATATGGCAATACATTAATTGATCCTACGTTCACTGAAAGTCTTGAATGCACTTAAATTAGGATTACAGTTCATAAACAAATTTCCTTATATAGAGATGTTTCATATACAAACATATTTAATAAATGCTAATGGGTTTCTAATCACTGCCTTATTTTACTTTGATTGCCAATATCTTTGGAAGTCCATGGATCATTATGTTCTTGGCAGAGTTATTATATTTAACCAATATTTTCCCTAGAATTGACAATCCAAAGAGTAAGTCAAATAGTTCACTAAAAAAGTATTATTCATTGATTAGCATTCAAAGAAATAATTTCATAACATATTCAAAAAGCTCTGATTTAACAGCTGAAAAAATGACAATCCAGCTCTAACATAGTTTTACAAAAGCTGCTGTACATGACGCAGCCCATGTTCTACAGTCCTCTCTTATCCACATGAATAGTGTGTAGCCACCAGATTCAGTGAAGTCATCCTTCCCCCTTACACAGCAATTGTGAGACCACATCCACAAGCCTGATTCTGAGCTCAGTGCAGTTCTGGGCTCCCCCGTACAAGAAGGACATCATAGACAAAATGGAGTGAGCAGAGGGCCACCAAAGAGGCCAAAGAGCTGGAGCACTGACATAGGAGAGGGTAAGAGTCATGGGTCTGTTCAGCCTTCAGCAGAGAAGGCAAAGGGGAGACCTTGCTGCTGTCTAGAACTACCTAATCAGAGGATACAGAGAAAATGGAGCCAAACTCTTCTTGGAAGTGCACACTGGTAAGACAAGATACAAGGGACACAAGCCCTCAAAGTATTAGGAAAAAAAAATGTTGTATGAGGTTGGTCAAGAACTGTAACAGACTATCTAGAGAGGCTATGAAATCTTCGTCCTTGGAAGAGTCTGAGATTCACCTGGACAACCCAAGCCATGGGTAACTTCATCTAACTGGACCTGCTTTGGGCAGCAGGTCAGACTAGATGACCTCTGAAGGTCCCTTCCAATCTAAGTTATTCTATGACTCCAAGAATAGTGCAAGTGGAGGCACTTCATTTCAGCATAACTATATTCACTGATTAATGCTGCAAGACATTAAGCTGTAAGCAAATCCTCAGTTGTTAAAATAACAATAACTGCAACCATTTTCTACTTAAACAATCTATCTTTGTGTAACAGTGGTTATGTCTAATCTATTCTACTGTATTTTTATCTAATAAGCACAGAGTAAAACATTAGTGTGCAAATGAAATAATCTGGATTGTCATCTATAGATGTGTAACATGAATCAATGCAATGGAACCAACTCCAGACAGCTATTCATTCTGTGTGGACAGACTCATCAGACATGCTTCAAAGATAAGTTCATCCTATGAGGACCGGCTGAGGACTCTGGGTTTGTCTAGTTCCAGGAACAGGAGGCTGAGGGCCGACCTCCTTGCTCTCTACAGCTTCCAGGTGAGGGGAGGTGGAGAGGGAGGTGCTGAGCTCTTCTCCCTGGGATCCAGTGATAGGATACAGGGGAATGGTTCAAAGCTGCATCAGGGGAGGTTTAGACCGGACATTCAGAAGCACTTACTGAGAGGGTGGTCAAACACTGGAAGAGGCTTCCTAGAGATGCGGTCGATGCCCCAAGCCTGTCACTGTTTAAGAGGCATTTGAACAATGCCCTTAACAACATGCTTTAACTTCTGGTCAGCCCTGAATTGGTCAGGCAGTTAGACTAGGTGATCACTGCATGTCCCCTCCAACTAACCTAGTCTAGTCTAGTCTAGTCTATTTCTAGTCTATTTCTAGTCTATTCTATATCCACAAACAACAAATGTAAACAGTGCAGTGAAAGACATTAGAATATGCAGCAACATATTATTCATAGCCCCTAAGTGTCGACCATGACTGAAGCTGGTATTTCCATACATAAAGGCTGAGAAATCAAGCTTTGTACGGAAGTCACACTGCTGGCCATCCCTCCCTCTCCCAGTGCTACTATGTATGTGCCCATTTTGTTGCAAAGCCTGTACTGGCTGTAACAGTAACTTGTTACTCACACACTGTTCAAATGTACACACTGGTCACTAATTTCCCATTCATGATCCTATGTCTCCATCTTCACCTGCTTAATGGACATCTCTGAATAAGAGAGTACAGGTAGCAGCCAGGAATAGTAATTCACAAAGGATTGCTTTGGCTTTACACAACACGCAAGGATTTTCTCAAAATCAGCTTATTTCAGTAATTTTCTAAATATTAATGACACTTCAACTTTTGCTATTAATATTCATTGAGCATGATGACATAACAGCTGAGTTTGGCAGTGAACAAAAAATGCTACCTGCAAAATCAGAACAAAGCGAAGAGCTAAGTACAACCTCAGATGTCTCGGGAGTCACCAGACCTTTCAGGAGTGAAAGGGAAGGATAACACTCTGATTATCTATTCTGCACAATAGTGACATAATTGTATTGTCAAATAAGGCCTGAAGATGTATTTTCTATATGTAAGCTGAATTTCTATCTTTTCTCAGAAGACTGGAAGCAATCAGTAAAATAATGCTACAAAATAATGATTACTGGAAAAGTCTGCAGTTTTACATTCTCCAGTATCATATCAACTTACACAAATTCATCCAGCAACAACAGTAAATGTGGTAACAGAAGCATTTGTTTACCAACATGCATTATATTAAGGAAAAAATCAGCAAAGCAAGATAACTTTCTCATTTAGCTCACAGTAAGACATATGTTCTTATTTAAATAACATAACCACAACACATCCAATCTTCTGAAATGAAAATCAAAGTTCTATGTCCATATATGGATCTCTAGACTCACAAAATATTGTTGCTAATGTCTATGTAGCTTATTTTTCCTTTCATTCTTTATATTAATACAATTAAACTCTATTTCTTAGTAGGAAACCATTATTATATTTTGGGGGAATTAACTATGCAGTAAAGCTGCATCTTTGTCAATCTGTCTTTTCAGTTTATACGCCATAGTATTGCCTGCAGTTAAAACCAATCATAGCAAAAAGAGCTGAGAAGTGAAAAATCAAAGATCAAACGTCACCAGCACATATTCAGATCACTTTCTTAAGCACATGTAGAATACTGTTTAAACACTTACCTTAACTATCCCACGGATATGCATTTTTGCTATCATCTCTGCAGTGTAAAGAAACATCAGTAGAGTATCAAGAGCAAATGTCACATATTGGAGAGGAGGATAATGCTCGAAGGTCTTTGGAGTGTTCATACAAACAGAAATAACACTGATGATGGCACAGATTCGTAGTAAAGAGTGTACCCACTGAAAAAAAAAAACCAAGACATTGTGAGATTGCTTTGATGTTCAAAAAAACCCTCAAATATTTAGCCTCCATAACTTGCACTGGCACTTTTTTTGTAAACACACGTTTGTGTTTTTCTTTTACATTATGATCCACATATTAGAGGTCTTCATCCAAAAATAAGCACTCCTGACATTTTTTAGATACATATATATATATATGTACAGACACACATATATATATAGTTTTATTAGTTAATCTGAGAGGTTGTATAATTCAGAAACCAAGAATTAAGAGCCAGGAAACTGAGAATTAGGATTCAATCATTTCTACTTCGTGGCTGTTATAATCCAATTTCTTTCCAAATGACAACTTGTCACATTTATGTGCAGACAATAAGTGGAATTAGTTGATGTTATAAATTGGGTGAATATATTAAATGAAAATATCTGCAGAAAATTTTAGTTCCACATTTAGAGGAACTGATTTTTAAACCAGTTTACAATTCCAAAAATTAAGTGAGAGACAAGGGGATTAAAAGCATCCTTCCATTTATCAAAAGAAGAAATATAGAAGGAACTATGTCACAGAAAGCTACTTTTTAACATCAGGATTCACTTTTGTTCCAAAACAAGTTTTGTTGCTATAAAAGAACAGGTCATTTCTATGACTACCTAGGTCTCAGTCCCACTACAGTCATTATTAATAAGGCTGATATTCAGTGCTAGTCACAGTGGGAGGTCTAATGAAAAAGCAGAACGTACCAATACAGAGGTTTAAGGCTGGATTTTTTTTTCTTTTAAATCTAAGCACCATTGAAACATCTTGAACTAGACAAGTGTAATAAATCAGAGTTGAGAGGTCCTATCTATCAAAACAGGAAGAAGAAAAAAAAAAAGACACTGCAGCAAGAAAAAATTTCTCCAAACAAAACCCACTGACCTAAAGTGTCTTTATAATAATTTTTCATCTGGGGAAAAATTCTACACTCATTTACACCACCTCAGACCTTGTGATATCAAGAAGATTTAAGAACACTCACCTAATTTAATATTCACTGTACACTCACCTAAATGTAATTATATTGGACCTGAATTGAATAGCCCTATCATTTGCATACTCTGAGCCCAAATTTATAATCTGTAAGTGGAAGGCACCTGATGACTGATCTCTTATGTCTCTTTAACACCTGCTTTGTTTCAAACCTCATTTCAACTGAAAAAATTAACATAAATATTAAAGTGTGGCTGATACAAAAGCTGTTCTCTGCCACAGTAAAATGTCAGTACTATACATGTGAAGCAATATACAACTAGTCCATCAGTGTGACAAGAAAAAAATTATTCCATCAAAAACACATGTACTGTGTGCTGAGAAACACAGGTAAATAAGCCAGCATACATTTCTGCAATGACATTTTGAGCTTATTACAGCAGTCAATACAAACATTCTACTTAAGATTACTTAGCATGAATTAATATAAGGATGTTGTCTTGTAAATGATTTAGGTGTTAAAACTGAGAAGCAAAGTTGAGGGGATCTGGCATCCATACCACAAATGAGATGACAGTTCCATTAAATGAATGTAATGTCAACAATGTGTATTAATATAGAATATTTGACTTTCTGCTTTTAGAAAGTAAAAATTTATACACTAATTTAAGAGAAATGCAGAAATGCCTTCTCTGCAAAAACATGAATCATTCAGAATACAGGAATCCCAGATGCACACTGACTGCTGAATAATTTAATCATAATAACCATATTTAAAGGCATTTTCCTAATACCACACATTCTATTAATAACTCCACTCCCAATGAAGCTTTCCCCAATTTCAAGTTGCCAGACACTTTTATACCTATCTGTTTCTTAGGACAGGCTGTAGGTTTAATGATACCAGAAAAACGTGAGCTGTACTTCAGAATAACCAGCCAAAATACACTTTTATATTCATAAGTGATGTAGAAGGAGACATTTGAAAGTCAAAAGTGCCAACTGCTGGATACCACTTCAGCAATGAAATGCTCCTTTTAACATCCTTTTCAAAAGCTCATTTTACAAACTTAACTTCTAATATCAATAAACATGTTAGGAACCAGAGACATTGAAAGGATGGCTGTTTAAAAAAACAATCAGTAGATGAACTGGTTGGCAAACACTGATCATCCCCATCAGTTTGCAACAACAAAAATAAACCTTTTTACTTAGTTTTGGACTATTTGCAAAAAAAAAAACCAAACAGGTAGATTAGCAACTATAGCTCAATACCTATTTCTGACAGATATATATTTCAGAATCTTTTGTGGAAGTCATGCTTCAACAAGTTACATTTAACTTAAAATTAGTACTACGAAAAGAGATACCTACTGGTTTGTTAATCCACAGAATATCTGCATTGTCTGACAAGGATTCATCGGGACCGAAATCTGTAACTGGCTGGGCTTCCACCCTTGAACTTTGTTTCCTTTTTAGCATCCTGAAGTTAACTTTTGTTATCTATAATCATGAAACCTCCTTGAGAAGAAAAAAAAAAGAAGACATTAATTCACTAAAACCATTTTATAATGCTTTTTGAACAGTTTTATAAATAACCTAAAGCATTTTCTGTTCATGCAAACTGTTTTTGTACTTACTGATTAACAGGATCTTCATTTTATTAAAAAGCTTTGCCTATAGAAATCACTGACATAACTCTTGCTAGTTTACAAAAATTTACATAGAGGTATGCAATGCAAACAATTACCAGAACCATAGCAATGCTGGCAGAAAATCTGTAACAATATGCAAAGAATGCTATTGCTGTGAACTTAAACCCAGACTAATCATTGGATGGATTTGACCTGGAGCCATTTAATTTAATGGTGACATTTCCATTTATTACACTAGGCTAAGATGAAGCCCAACATGCCAAAGGCAAACAGGCAATGTTAAGCAGCCAACAGATGTTAATGTTCTTTACTGAAATCAGAAAAGCCTTTGTGCTATGTACTACCATTAACATGTATTTTTCTAATACTTTTTCTTATGTTAGCAATTATCTATCCAACAGCCAGACAGTTGGCTGTCTCTGAGGCTTGTGTTGGCACATGGAAGCACTGAGGAAAATGTGTCATTTCCAGAGGGTCAGGCCAAGTCTGGACATTCCTGCGTGGGTGGCACTGACTGAGCCTTCTGTGTGCTTAGCGATGTGAGCCACAACTAAGGGACACACCACGAGAGCAGAAAGGTGGGTTAGATCTTATTATTGACTTTCCCACAGAGAGAGTTCATGGATCCCAGTCTAAATAAATCCAAAGAGATGAGGATACACTCTTGCAAAGAGTAACAGTCTGCCCATGAAATACAACTGTCATTCATAAAACACAATCCTTTAGGAATTTATTTATTTTTTTTTAGGAAAGTGAGGGGGAATGAGAAAGCAAGATCTTGGGACCTTGTTCTGGACTTTTACTCTGGGCTAACTGTAGTTTGTAGGTGACACTACACTTTTGAAAAGTTTGTCAAAACCAGTATAAAATAAAATCATAGAATGGTTTGGGTTGGAAGAGACCTTTAAAGATCATCTAATCCAACCCCCCTGCCATAGGCAGGGACATCTTTCACTAGATCAGGTTGCTCAGAGCCCCGTCCAACCAGACCTTGAGCAATTCTAATAATGAGGCATCCACAACTTCCCTGGATAACCCGTTCCATTGTCTCACCACCCTCACTGTAAAGAATTTCTTCCTTATATCCAACCTAAATCTTCCCTCTTTCAGTTTAAAACTGTTGCCCCCCCTTGTCCTGTCACTACAGGCCCTGGTAATTACAGGCTCAAGCATCACAATGATGACTGCAATATCAATGCAAGAGACACTGTCCTCAATTAGCTGGAGGAAACGGCGGGCTCAGGACTGCAGAAGCATCCATGTGCTTGGTCTCAGCTGGCCTTTTCAACCACACAGGCTGCTGCTTCATGTCCAAACACTATGCACCTATGCATCCTTGTCTGTCTTTTCTTTTAGCTGTTATGGCAAACATAACCTATTCATCTTCTTCCAAGTCCCTCAGAGTTTAGTGCTACTCTGTCTATTTTCTCTCCTTCAGATTCAGGAGGTCAGCTCCTGTCTCTGTAATTCCCCTGCTACATTTTCAGAAGAGTGATTTTGTTGTTTCTCCTATGGTGTATCTTCATACATGACGAGCTCCATGTCTGACTCATTGCAAGCTTCCACAAAATTTTTTTTCAGTACCTTCTTTTGTATCTGTCAGTAAACAAAAACTCCTGATCATGATGACTGCGCCGTTAGCACGATCTTGTGTTTTCCTGCCTGTATGCACCTATCTCATATCTCCTGTCTAATACTTAAGAACCAAGTCTGAACCATTGGTCTATCTTTGTATAGACCATAAAACAACAGGGTTGAGGTCTTGGACTGATGCTTCCAGCTGAAGGAGCTGACATTATGCAATAATTGATTTTTTAAAATAAACAGAAATTATATAAACACACAAAATAGGGGACAACTTCTGACACCTTTATTTGTGTTGGATGGTCAGTCACAGCAACCTTAACAAGTGAAATTAGAGCGCTGTGATTAAAAATATGCAGATATTGTAAAATTACATTATAAATTAATAGTCTTTCTCTAACAAATGAAGACTGAAATAATATCCATACAGGCTGTATGTTCTCTTGACCCTCATGCTCAGGCTTCACATTCTGACTTTTTTCTCATAACCGAATTCACTACTTCGTCCTCTTCAGCAATTTTTCCTGCTTTCTCCTATTTATTTCTAAGCCTAACATATTGACCTATTTTCTCTACTTGGACCAAAGCATATCTAGAAATGCGTGAAGCCTCAGAGATGTTGGTGTACTTTTTGAGGTCATGAAGCCTTAAAATGGCTACATTTAGCACAGCGATAAGAAGTTTAGTGCAATGTCTTGGGACCTGCATTTCTCAAGACCTTAGGAAAAAAAAAAAGACACTTACCAAAATGTTTCTTGCACATATGTTCCTTTGGAAACTGTTACTCAAAAGCTAATCAGTGAATTAACAAAATAATAATTTTATGTTTACCATTTCTGGTAATGGTTATGACAGTGCTGCTAGTAAACTCTTGAGAAAATACGTACCGATAAATAGAGAATCAGTAAGATAAGCACAATCAATAACTATGAAAAAAGGCTCAAGATATGAAACACTGACAAGACACTACTGATTTTGTTTTAAATAAATGACATTTTAAATAACAAGCTATGTCCATTTGCGGAAGAAAGTAGATAATTATCAGCTGGCTATTAGAGAGGCTCTGTTGTTTTTATGCTTTTCTCAGTATTTCTTATTTATACATCTGATGTGTAGGAAGGTTAGCCATATCCTTTTAATGAAATTCCCATTTACCCTTTTACCCAGTGCCTCCTTTTCTACTTTTTTTAATTGATCTGGGCACAGGAAATATCGTGAACTTTAGATGTCCATAATGGATTCGGTTCACATGCTTAAATGTTGTGACTAAGGAGATCAGAATTCTTATTTTTAAGAGGTAGCCTTGAATAAACAAATCGCCATGTATATAAATCCAGTGGAAGGGAGGAAATGTTTATGGAAATGTAAGAACCAGCTTGTTTACTGCTCTATTTGAAATGCAGAAATGCCACAAAAAAAAATGCAGAATAAACATGACAAGCTGAGAATCTTCTGGAAATGGTCTTTAGCAAGATTATGTAAAGTATCGCACAGTTGCTCTTAAGCTTTTATGCAATTTTTGTTGTTGTTCTCACTACTTTTATTTTTCCAGGGAACACACATCTGTCACTGTAAAGTAACACAAAGCCTGGTGCAGCCTCGGGACTCTGCCATGTTTGTGAAGAATTTTAACTCTTGGACTCCAATCCCTATTGCTCCTGTTTCTGCAAGGGGGAACCAGCTGGAAGATGAAGAGGAGGAAGGGAGCTGTGCACAAACTCCTTCCACCATGTGACACGCAGTGGGCACCACACCAAGCTGTGCTAATGGGGAGGCTCCAGTCCTCCCTGACCCCGACCACAAATCCACCCCTGCAGTTCCCGCATTGATTCCGACACACATCATTAGGTCTTTCTTTGATCACAAACTGTTATTAACATGAGACGCTTAATACGTTCTCTAGGATGTATTTCTAGCTCCAGAGTTTTTAAGAAATACTGGCTGCAGGGAAAAGACAGGTGTTGAGAGGAAATACAATGGAGTTTTGGGGCTACACCCACTTCACGTTTCTTTGGAGTATTTTTTACAGTAGCAGTGAAAATCCACAGTGCAGGTGTCAACCTTCTCAGAGAATAATGTAGTATCTTTGCTTTTAAATCTCTCCTCTATTTTTAGAAGCAAAGACAAATTAAAGGAAGAAAACTAAATAGAAAATTATTCACACACTGAGGCCCTTCAGATCCATCTAGTCAGCATTTTCTCTTCCTCTCTCTCCCTGAACTTGCACGTATGTTCAGCAACCACTACACTGTCTAAACAACCAACAACCGCTAAATTTGCAGCTTCTGCTAAAATTAAAGTATGCTAGCAGAATAGCTGGTGAACTTAAGACCCACTGTGCAGTTGGGAAAAAAAAGTCTGAAGAAGGTCTAATCCCAGTTTGTGATATCCACACTAATCACAAGACACTCCTGCTGATGGAAGTTTGCACTTCCTACAAAAATCAAAAGACAAATTTTAAAAGTAGCTGATCCTACACAACATCAAAAGCTGAGAAATCTGTGTCTCATTTATAAAGCAAGCTCACTGCATAGAGCATAATCTGCTCAAGAAATCTCTATCACAGAGTCAGGAAAACATGCTTATAAATGCTCTCATAAACAAAGAAGGCAGTTGAAAAATGACTCCACAGAAAAATAAATTGGAAGATAAAGCAGGTATTCCTACCTATGATTTATGGAGAGAGTTTAAAAATCAGACACATCCTTGGAATCAGCTATGTCTTGCTTCCAACATACTTCTTTCTCACTGCCTATTGACTTTGTCACCTGAGATCATGTGAGCACTGCCTGAACTTCCTCCCAGGGCTGGGCACCTACAAGCATTCTCTTCAACACCAATTCTCTCTTTGAAAATGCCAACTCCCCTTCCAACTTTTCCCTGAGCTGAAACATGCAAAGTGGCAGATACACTTCTAAGAGAATAATTAGCTTTGAACCTTTTACTATCTGTGAAAGCTATAATGGGTGACAGGAAAAGGACGTGAACACCCATGCACTTAGCATGATGATAAAACCCCATTTCCATATTATACACTAAAAAACCCCAAAAACTACAGGCTACTTTTAAAGAAGAAATTGTTCTTAACTGTAGTATGCATTGTATGGTTATAGGAAAAATGTAAGTTCTCATTCTTCCATCTCAATAGGCTTCTTTCCTTCTCAGCAAATTGTTGCTGTTTCCCTATTGCCTGCTCCCTCCATCCTCACATATTCCATCCCTGCTTTTGGGCGCAGGTACAGGTGAACAGCATTTCAGTATTTGTTTTTATGTAGCAAAATATTTTAAGTGAGCAAGTTATATACCTGACAGTTCAGATATATTTAATTTTAGAAGGGTGAAGACAGAATTCTAATCAATATAATCACATGGCACATGCACAGATGTTATTAAGTCATAACTAGTTTCAAGGAAAAAGTTATTTCAGTACTTTTTATCTCTGAATGGTACTGTTATTGCATCTCATAAAATGTCCTAACAGATCTCTTCATTATTTTGAACACAGTATACTGCTAATAGCCAACCAAACTTCAGTATTTATTAAAACCAAACAGGATTCTTCACAAAGAAGGTATACTGAATGAAAGATCCTAGAAATCAATTACATTCACATTTTCAAATCATTTGGATACAGAAAGGAAAGAGCGTATGGTGAAATCTTGTACTTGCTAACAGGACACCAGACGAAAAATACCAGACTGGGGTTCACAGATCAAGGAAGGTTTAACAATTGCTTAAGGCTCCCAATATAAGAACATCTAGCCTGAAAATAGACAGGTGTCAGACTTTAGCTTTTTGCTCCCAACATGCCTCCGGCGTCTTGTCTTATTATCGGATAAGGACAATGCTCACACAATATTTATTTCTTAAATATAAGTTCTTCCTCTCAGACCAAAGTAATTCAGACCTACTCAGCAGACAGAATCAAATATCACGCTGCATACAACAGCATATCTCACATGAGCCAGATATATAGGCTACCACTACTATCACATACCATCATACCACAAGTCCTTTTCACAAGCTTTCTAACAATCAGATGAAGAAACTACATATGCATATACACAGTGTCATGATGCAGCCAGATAACGAACTTCATAATTTTAAATAGAATTGGTTAGGTTTTTGATATTTTTCAGTTAAAAAATTGGGTTGAGTAAAAGAAAAAAAACAACTGAAGATGATTCTTCAAACGGCACTGTTAGACCACACCATGACACATTCCACCACATCACTTCTTTTACATACAAAGTTGAGATCAAAGTACTCAAAAATACTTCTCTAATAACGAGCAGGTATACTCTCACATTTCACAGTCCCAGCTGCCCAGGTATCCCAAAAGGAGGGACACATCTGAGCATGAAGCGGCTACTTCCCTGTACAAGTAACCTGCTTTTTCTTTCAGTGGAAACCAAAGCATAAGAGCAGTGAACACACTCAGTCTTCCTCCAACATGCTGGCACGGCTGAAGAAGAGGACACCTTTCTAGGCCCTACAATTTAAGTATACTTAGACATTACTCTGTCAGAATGGCTGATAAAATGCTAAAATTTAATTATGGCCACTGAATGCGCAGTAATTGTATGTAAAAACATACTGATGGCAATATATTCCCTTCATGGATATACAGCACGGTTTAACAGCCGAATTACTTCAAAAGTTCACTTCGTCTTGCTGCCCTAGGATTAGTCTACTGCTACGTAGTCCATCTGAAAATCCTCAAGAGCCCATAGCTGACAAAGATGTGCAGCAATATGCTTAGTAAGAATCATGCTGGAAAAAGTACATGAGCAGTGTTCTGGGATTTGCTTTTGCAGACTACTCATCTCCAGGGGGGAAATTGTGTTGTAGTCCTCTGTGAAAGTAACAGGGCAGGTAGCAGCAGGTCATTCTTTGAGAGGATTCAGGGAGCAAACCGCCCTCTCTCTGAAATACCCCACATTCAGTAACCTGTTATGAATACTGCAGATCTATTTTTCAGGGTTTTAAAGAAAGGGTCCAGGTCATCCTTCCCAGAATGATGCAGGGGTGGAAAGGAGCTTCTCTGTAGGCAGATGGCTGGCAGCATGCCTGCTTAAGTGATTACATTAATGTTGCTGGGATTTTGTTGTACCACTCATTACATGTTAGTGTGCCTAGAACCTTGTATACACATCTTTTCTTAATTAAACTGAAATACATTAAAAATTAAAATAAACAGTGGTTTTATTCTTTTAGCATTGTATTTTTGCTAAAATAATTATTTAAGAGATTTGAATATTCTAGATCATCTTCCTTTCCCTTTCAGCCTAGAGAAGGGGAGGCTGTGCAGGAACCTTATTGCAGCCTTCCAGTACTTAAAGGAAGACTATAGGAAGGATGGGGGCAACCTCTTTAGCAAGGCCTGTTGTGACAGCACAAGGGGTAATGGTTTTAAACTAAAGGAGGGTAGATTTAGGCTGGATATAAGGAAAAATTTTTTACAACGAGGGCAGCGAACTGCTGGAACAGGTTGCCCAGAGAGATTCTGGAGGCCCCATCCCTGGAAACATTCACAGTCAGGTTGGATGGGGCTCTGAGCAACCTGATCTAGTTGAAGATGTCTCTGCTCATGGCAGTGGGGTTGGACTAGATGACCTCCAAAGGTCCCTTCTGACCCAAAGTATTCTATGATGCCATGATTCCCAGTTTCTTCCCTTTCCATCATTTAAGGAATCACCAGCAAAACAGTTAACACCTATATATTTTAAACTTGAAATCCTAAAAACAAAATTAGGACTCTTCCTTTTTGTCCTCTTATCTTTCCTCTGAGGCAAACAAGTTAACATGTGATATACATTCTCACTGCTGCAGGGCAGTTCCTAGAAATTGCAGCCATAACCTTTGGTACTGTACTACCATCCTCATAAACACAATGATTGAATGTAATGGCCCAGGAAGAAAAGGCCAAACCTAAAGGCTTAATTTGGGGAAAAAAAATAAATGGAAAACTGAGATCATAGAATCATAAGCTAACTCAGGTTGGAAGGACCTCAAGAAGTCTCTAGTCCAATCTCCTGCTCAGGCAGGGTCAACTCTGGTGTCTGTTGCAGTTTACTCAGGTTACTTCAGTCTGGTCTTGAAAACCTACAGTGATGGAGACTTTACAATTTCTTTGCGCATCTTGTTCACTTTGTCTTCACGGGGGGGGGGGGGGGGGGGGGGGAGGGGAGGGAAGAGTTGAAAGATTAAAATATCACAGAAAATAAAGAAAGGAAGAAGAAATTACCTAGTAGAATCAAGTCAATTTGCAGACATAGTCTAGGAGTGGTATCTCCCAAAGCAAGGTATTTATCACTACTTAACTGATACAGGAAACTTCGAATTAAATAAAAGAGGCTATGGAGGTAAAGAAAGGGAGGATGGGAAAAGACTGAAAGGGAAATAAAATATGATTCAACCCATAATGCCCATATTAGGCTGACTTTGCTCTTTACCTCCAAAAAGATTTCATGCTCAAAATATACAGGACATCCAAGTCATTTTCCAACCATGGCACTATTCTATTAGTAAAAATAATTGTGAGTGCAACACCTCTATTTTATTAAAAAACACATCAAAAATCTTGTTTACAGCTGCCTGAATTCCTAAGTACCTAGGGGGGTGGAGGGGAAACACAAATCCACAGAAGCCAGTAACAGTTCTATCTCATCATGAGATACTCATGCCTTAAGAAGACATTCTCATCTGTGAAAATCCAAGACTCCCCACGTCTTCCAGAGCATGGTCCAGTAGCCCGTTACTCCCTACAACACAGCTTGATACTACTCATCTCCTGTGGTGAAGGTTTAAGACCTGAAACTTCTGTGACTCAAGACCTGGGTTTGGATAAATGCCACATAGGTCTACATAGTGTTCACGGTACCAGCAATGTCCAGAAGCTGGAAATAAGTCAAAACAGAGTAAGCTGTATTTCCAGGAGGTATAGCTTAAATGGGAAGGAACTGTGATGGACCAAATTTCAGACTGAAACAGAACAGACGCACCAAACAAAAAGACGATGGGTCTACATTTCTACAGCGCAAATGACTTGCTGATGGTTACGGCCTTGAAATTTCATTTTAAAAAACAGTACGGAGCTCAAACAGTTAAACAAACATTCCCCCAAAGGTATATATGCATGAACTAGCAGAGAGCTGGAGTCTTGTAGCAGCCAGAGAGGCCAGCTCAAAGAAATGCAAATTTTTTCTCTCTCCATTAAAGTTTCTTAACTTTGTGATTTATGCAGCAAAATTTAGTTCATTGTTAATATGTATCATTTCTCTGTTGGTCACTTAGAGGGCAGGTGGGATGCAGCTGCTGTGGAAGGAAATGAAGAGAGGGACAATGAGATGAAACAGGAAATTGAAGGTGCTTAAGACAAAAAGACTCCAGCAGCATTTAGTTAGTATTTTCTCACTGTTAATATTTCCCTTATGAGCAACTCAGAATGCAACAATGGGTAACCGACCAAATCATTGCTGACTTAAAAGTTACATCTACACATAAAGGCCATCAGAAACCTCCATCCTTCCCAGAAACCTCCATCCTTCCTAGAAACATGTCTCTGCGGCTACCAGGAGTGCTGAAGTGAAAAGATGTCAACAACAACAAAACGCTGAGCACACCTCTCCCCACTCAGTGGACGGTGTCGAGACCCCTGAAACCACACGTTAAAGACACTGCCTTCGGTCCCGGGTACCTCGCTCTCCCCGACCACCCCGGACCCCGCAGCCACCAGCCCCTGCCAGCGGGAGAACCCTCCCCTCAGGGACGCAGCTCCCCTCGGCGCACCCCGGCCCCATCCACAACCACCCCATTGAATTAGCGCTCCCCTGGCCCGGGATAAATGAAGAGGCCTGCTCGTCCCACGGCCCTGCCCTGCCTCAGTAACGAAGTAAGGCACGTTTTCGCCCCACTGACGGATGCGGAGGGGGCCCGGGGCAGGTGGGGGCAGGCCCCGGCGAGGCCCGGCGGCGGCAGGCCCCGAGGCCGGCCCGGAACGCCCCCTCCCACCGCGGAGGGAAGGAGGGTCGGGGCGGGCGATGAGGAGGGTGCCGGCGCCCCTGCTCCCCGCGGAGCCGGCCAGACCTCTCGCCGCGCCCGTCCCCTCCCTGGGAACGGCCAGCCTCCCCGGGAGAGCCACGGCGGTCGGTCGCCGGCGATCGGGGGCCCGGGGAAAGGAGGCGGGGAGGAGCCGGGGCCCGCCGCGTACCGAGCCGAGCGCCGCGCAGCGAGCCGCGCACGACGCCTCCCGACCTACCGCCAGCATCTCCCTTCATGGCGCGGTCGGGAGGGGCCGCTCCCGGCCCCCGCGGGCGTGTGGGGTGTTAGGGTTGTGTGCCTGCCTCGTACGCCGTCCTCCCCGCGGTGGATGGCGGCGGCGGCCGCCCTCGGTCTCTCGGCAACGGCAGCGGGGCGGCCGCGGGGACGGGGCGGGGGGACGGCGGGGGCCGGGCGGGGCGGCCTGCGGGCCGGCGGCGGGGAGGGAGCCGGTGGGGAGGAGACGGTACCGACCCCACGCAGCCACCACCCTCGGTTTGCTCGGTTGAGAATACGGCTTAACGCCTCGGGAGCCGGTGCGGGGGGGGAGCTCAGCCCACGGCGGCCGGCGGTCCCGTCACGCAAAACACCCCCACAGCGGCTTCGAAATGTGTTCTTCGCGCCCAAGCGGTGAGCCGAGGGAGGGAGACCCCGCCGGGGGTCACCCCCCTGAGGCTGAGCGGGCACAGCCGCTCTTCAGCAGGGTTGCGTTCGGGGGGTTGCGAGGTTTCTGGGCTTTTTTCCCTCGTGATGGTCTTCGAGAACTAGGATAGTTTTCTTATTTTGGTAAGAAACCCTCTTCGTGGGTCTCAGCCTCTGGTACTCGTGCACTTCGCCGCTGCAGAGCGTTTACTTCACCAGTAACACCAGCTGGGTGGTCTGGTTAATTTTCAAATTACTGAAGAGCCAAATAAAGGCTCAGTCTTGAGCTCCACAGTGAAATACATTCATAAAATAACATAATCTGTTGTAAGGAGATACCATGAATAAATAAATAAATGAATAAATACTTGGGAAGCCATTTCTATAAACAAACAAAGTCACCGTGTTCCAATCTGTATTTTTATCTTCTTGGGAAGAAAAAAAAAAAGGTAAATTTCTGTAAATTATGCTTTGTCTTTAAATGATACTAGATGATATGAAATAATGTGAACCCATAACCTTCTGGAGCTTGTAAAATTAGCAAAATTAGAGACGTAATCCTGCAAATGCAGTTGTTGCTACGGTGGCATTAAATATACAGAATAGGATTTGAAAAGCAAAACCCTTAGCAAAATACCCCAGAAAGCAGAAGGAAAGTGTATGGCATAAACTGTATTAGGTTCCTTTAGATTATTTGGCGCTTACTTACAACAAAAAATAATAAGTCCACTGGGGACGTGCCCTCAGGATTATGGATGAAGTCCTGCCAGGCTTATGTATGTGCATTACCAGCATTAGCAATGCCAGTAAATGTAAGCACCTAATTTTAGTGTTTGCAGGACTAGTGTCTTTGATAGAAATTAGCCAGCTGATAAAAAAATAAGATAATCAGATTAAGAATAGATGTGCTTACAAATAATAATCTTCACATTTTGTCTTTTTCCTCCCCAGTTGCAAACAGTGCAACGTTGCAGCTATATCTAAGCAAAAGAAATCAGCATTTGCAAGCAGATGTGACTTTGTGCAGCAGTTTTTCTGTGGGTATATTGGCCTAGGAAAAATAATTCTTGAGAGAACAATCCTGGGGAGGCTGTCTGGTCTGACCGATCTGCTGAAACCAGGCTCAGCTATGAGATCACACCAGCTTGCTCAGGGCTTTATCCAGCTGGGTCTTGACAACCTCCCAAGACAGCGACTGCACAGCCTCCCGAGGCAAGCTGTTACAGTGCTTGACTGTCCTCATGGTGAAGGATTTATTCCTGACATGTGGTTGGACCCTCTCTTGTCCACTGTCTCTCCTCCCCCTGCCATGCACCCTTGGGAGGAGCCAGCTCCATCCTCTTGACAGCTTCCTCATAGACCCTGGCAGACTGCTCTTCAGTGTCCCCAAAGCTATCCTTTCTCCAGGCTGAACAAGGCCAGCTCCGTCAGGCTCTCCTCATGGAGCAAGTGCTCCAGCCCCAAGCACCTTGGTGGCCTGCCACTGAACTCGCATATTAACAGCTTTCATGTACTGAAGGGGAGCTCGAAATTGGATGCAGTATTTTAGATACTGTTTAATGAGAGCAAATAAAAGGGAATTAATTTCCTTACATGTGGTTTGTGTTATAGAATACATATTTCCTTATGTATTTCAAACTTCTACTTTTACCTGACACCATAGGTGGTACCACAGTGTTAAATTTTGCCCTACTTGCCCGTACTGAGCTTCTGTGAACTGCAGGCTACAGATGGGGACCTACACTTTCAGGAGAAGGTTGGATTCTCTTGGACAGTGTGTCCATGAGCATGATTTGCATCAGATGATGCTAATGCTGGAAGAAGAGTTTAGCTCTTGATGTAACTGCCTCTGAACCAAGGAAAAATAGTAGTGTCTTTCATTTAAAGAATTGTGCAGGCAGTGAAGGTTTGCTGTTTGCAAGAAAAAGCCCTTTCCTGCTTTGCTTTTTCACCAGAAATTTACTTTCATGTCTGTCACGTGAAAAGCAATTATGAACATTTTAGAATTTGAGTGGCATATATCATCTATGTGAGGATAAGGTGGGAAACTTAGGTATTTATAAAATAACCTGATGTAATTTTGTAAAGAGCCTATCAGTCATTTAAATCCATGCCAATGTTTAATATTTAGGGCTGAAGTTTGGTTTTATGCTGATTTAGAAAATTCCTATTGCCCTAAAGACCAAGCCATAAACACACAGATAAGGACTGAATTTGGGAGTTAACCTTAAGGTGTTACTTTATGGTAATGTGAAATAGGTCAAAAGAAAAGATATGTTTTAGTAAAGATTTACCTCTAATCTCTATAAATCTAGAACAGATAAAGTACCTTTCCTTATTTGTTCTTCAGACTCAACACACAGTTTAAACTGGCCAGGGGGAACTTTCATTTAAAAGGAAGTTTTGGGAAATGCCAGAAGGCTGATATTGAGAATTCAGGGGGAGAATTCTCAACCTTACCTATCACCTTAATTTCTCTAACATGATCTGCGAACAGAGTAAGATCCTCCTGAATAAAAGGTAATTAATAAACCCAAGTTTCCTAAAACTGCTCACTCAGTAGGTCCTGAAGAAAAAGAAGGAATATGAAGCATCTGCTTAGTTTTGCATGTTTTGTCACATAATTTGGATAGCTCTTAAGCCCTATTTGGGTTTTTTGCTGGTTTGGTTTCGTTTGGATTTTTTGTTGTGGGTTTTTTTTTTTTTTCTTGGAGGCAGTTAACTCAGGCAATTAAAAGGATAAAAATTAGAGTGAAGTGTTTCTAGGCTGTTCCAAAGCAGGCAAGTAATGAACATCCTCTTCTTCCCCATTTTTAGTGAGGAGGGGCAAGAGTTAAGAAGGGAAAGCACTAGTAGGTCCCCAACACAAGTTGGGTACCGACTGTTCCATCTTATAAAATCCAATTGCTACTCTCCTATTTGCTGATATCATATAAATATGTATGTTTCCACAGCAATATGTGCATTTTAATTATCCTGCTGTGTTTGAAAAGAGGTAAGAGCCATGTTAGAAATAGTGAAATTATGGGCTTTTATTTCTGAGTGTATTTGAGCTTTATTTGTAGCTCTCTTGTCCTTACTTTTCATAAGTATCTGTTAAGGATTTGAAAAGTAATGTAAACATCTTTAAAAACATCCTAAGGACCTGAGCTTATTGGAAATGCCATTGTTGGAATTTGATTTACCACTTAGGAAAGAATGCACTGCTTGATCAGATTTCTAATATTCCGTAATGAGTAAAAGAATTCATGAAATATTCATTTTAAAATGATGCTTGAGCTTTTAAAAAAGGTCACAAAATGTCATTTAGAAATTCAGAATTAAACTTCAGACCCAAAGAAATATTTAATCATTTAGGCATAGGATACAAGTCAAAAACTGCTCTATTCCTGCTCTGTTGCTCTCTAGCTCCAGGGCATCCAAAGTCCTTAGTCATCTTAATGGCGGTTACCACAAAGTTGTCCCTTAGTCTGAAGTCCCGCTCTGCGCACACTGAGCAGCACCCCGGTCTTGCCAGGGCTCTGTGTGATCCAAACCAGCCCAGCAGCCCGGTTTTCTGCCATCCGTCTGCTCCGTGTGGCTCAGGCTGAGAGGTGGTCTTGCTCTGAAGTGTATAACCATAACAGAAACCTCATAGAGCACATCAGACTAACAATTGTGAGAGTAGATCAGTAGTTAACGTTCACGAGTAATTTTGATCAGGTTCAGTTACAAAACTGCTGTTCTTGAGGGTCTGTGAGCAGTGTCAACACTGACAAACCAGGATAAAGGACGTGGAGTATGGTTTTCAAGATTTCAAACCTTAAGTAGGGTCATAGGTCTACAACTATGTATATATTTGGTTTGCTTTTGAAAAGTATCGAGTACTCAGAAGAGGGGTGATAATGATGTTCCCCCCGCCCGTCCTTTTTCTTAGTTTCTGTCTCTCCTTCATTTTGGTTTAATAACAAGCAGCAGGACCCACTGCAAGACAGAGCATTGAAACCATACGAGGTGGTTGTCATTGCCTGGAGAATCTGGCGTGCATATGTTCAACTCAGGCACTAAACCTGATTTACTGCAGTTTTGCCCCTAAGAAGTCAGCAGTATCTATTTTTTAATTTACTAACCCTCGAAACAACTCTTGGGTCCAAAAGATGAGAATGATCTTTCATTATAACTGATTCAGTTAACTAGTTCAAAAAATACAAAAATCATAAACATTCATCATTCTTATTGTGTTTGCCACTATTCTGTATTTGTCAAGATTCCCAGCAACAAAGAATATTTTCCCTTTGCGAAGCAAGGCACAGGTTGACTGCAGAATGAGAATTTATGTTGGAAAATTAGAATTTATTTCCTTTCTTGTCCTCTTCAACAACACTGCTAGCTTGGGTTGCACCAGACCTTGACTCACTTTCTGAAATAAGTGCTAAATGGTTAAGAATGCAGAAGTATGTTTTTTTTAAAACATACTGTTATTGCTGGCATTCTGAGCTGTCTTGCAGGCTCATGCTTAAAAATCTCATGCTGCCTTAAGGCCTCTGTAAAAGCAGGGTATTATTGCTGTTTGGGGGAATTAACTAGTAAACATTAAACAAACAAAAGCCTACCTTCTATTTAAAGTTTCAGCTGGGACCTGAAAGAGTAAGCTAAGGTTTTACACTAGAGTATAACACAATAACATCTTGATTAATGTTGGCCTATGAACTGTTTGGGTAGCTTATATTCACTACTATTCAGGCCAGCTACATTCAGGCAGCTCAGCTTTAATCTTGTTCTAACCTTGATCCTGTAACTCCAAAAGCTATTTCTATTCCCTGTGTGATACCATTGGCTGCCCCAGATTCCATGTCACGTCAGCAAAATGAACACAAGATTTTCTGTTCTGCACAGCTCTGGTGTGCTCTGTCTCTTGCTCCCTTCCAAGGATGCCATCAGCTAGCACAGCAGTGACTCTCAATGGCTGCGTGAGTTTCTAAACTGCTTAATTTAGACAGATTTTAGTTAATTCCAGAAAGTATTTTGGTCTACGGATGTTAAAGTGTTTTGTCATAGATCCATGCAGCCGTCTCATTTAATGACTGATATCCTTGACAGAAGTGACGAAGAATCACTGGAAGCTTCCAACTCTCCTCATTCTGCGTTTTATGGAGAAAGAATAACTTGTGTGATATGTGGGTTTTTTAACTTCTGGTCAGTTTTAGAAAATTGCTATGTAAGTGAATGCCTCTGCAACGTCTCCACTGATGTAAACCCGTGGTGTTACTAAAATGGCTCCCATGGCAACCCAGGAGGATTATTTGACAAATTTTGGTGGTCTTCAGTTACTTTTTAGGCATAGACTATTCACTGGATGTGCATTTTTCTTTCGTTTTGTTAAAAAAAATCCTTAAAAATAGCATGGAACATGGTTTGCAAACCAAATTACTTTGTTAAAGTGACAACAAAATTAAGCTGGCCACTAAGAGGCTGTAATAAAGGAGTCGGCAGAGTCCATCTGCCTCTCCACACCAAATCAAATCTTGTTCAGTAGCACAGTATGTCATCAGAGCCATAGAATTATGGAATATTTGAGGTTGTAAGGGATCTCTGGAGATCATCTAGTCCAACCCGCCTGCTCAGAGCAGGTTCGCCTAGAGCCAGTTACCCAGAAGCCTGTCCAGATGGCTTTTGAATATTTCCAAGGGTGGAGACTCCACAGCCTCTCCGGGCACCTGTTGCAGTGTCACTCTGACAACAAAAATGCTTTTTCCTCTGGGCTGTTTTTTTTTTTTCTGATGTTTGAATATTATTCTAATTCACTTTACTACTGTCCTGGTTTTGGCTGGGGTAGAGTTAATTTTGTTCCTAGTAGCTGATACAGTGCTGTGTTTTGGATTTAGTAGGAGAATAACATTGATAACACACTGATGTTTTAGTTGTTGCTAAGTCACGCTTACACTAGTCAAAGACTTCTCAGCTTCTCATGCCCAGCCAGAGAGAAGCTGGGAGGGGGCACAGCCGGGACAGCTGACCGAAACTGGCCAAAGGGAAATTCCATACCATATGATGTCATGCTCAGTATATAAACTGTGGGGATTTGGTTGGGGGGCAGCAATTGCTGCTTGGGGACTGGTTGGGCATCAGCTGGCAGGTGGGGAGCAGTTACATCACTTGTTTTTCCTGGGTTTTGTTTCTCTCTCATTGTCATTTTCATTACATCAACATTATTATTATTATTATTATTATTATTATTATTATTATTATTACTACTACTACTACTACTACTTCTACTACTTCTACTACTAAACTGTACTTATCTCAACCCATGAGTTTTCCTACTTTCGCTCTTCAGATTCTCTCCCCCATCCCACTGGGGTTGGGGAAGTAAGCGAGTAGCTGTGTGGTGCTTGGTTGCTGACTGGGGCTGAACCATGACAACTACAAAAGCAATTCTGGCAAAGTTAAGATATTGCTTGACTTAAAAAAAAAAATCACTGCTTATGAATTACCTAGTCTACCCCAGGGCTTACAACTTGGTTTTCACACATATGTTACATCACACTTCACAGTTCAGAAGGCTATGAAACCACAAAAGAGCCATCACCAGTTTGGATAGGAAATTACACTATTGGCTCCTCTCCTGGTAAATAAAATTGCAGGAGAAAGGCTTGTCCCAATCTCTGACCATACCAAATCCCGCAGACTTTTAATAAGAACACTAATAGCCATGTACTTAAACTGAGGTTCAAGTGTAGGTGTGTGTAGCAGCACTTATTTTCTTGATCCCACATCTTTATTGGAAGACATTTCTTGTCTGACAAGTATTATTTAAACCTATTGCGTACTTTTCAAATGCCTGTTAAGTATTAACAGTATGTTCCAGCTTCTCCTCCTCCTCCTTCTCAGCATTGTGTTGACTTTCTCTTCTCTACCTTTACTTTGCAGGTGGTAACATTACAATGTGTAAAGTGTACATCTACCAAGCACCTACGGGTCTGAAGCCTTAGTCTGAAACTCCAATATGTAGGAAAAGTAATATTTCATGAGTGCTATACTTTGTGTAGGTGTATGTTATCCAGTAGAGAACAAAGCTCCTTAAGTTTATATACAGCTGTGCCTGAAAGAAGTGAGCCGTCTTCAAGACAGCGTGTCAGGCACTGAGATATTGTATGAGACAAACGTGCACGTGAAAGCAATTATTAAACTTAAGCTCTGGGTGCACATTTTAAACACTGCACCCTTGGCCTATGTAACTGCGCCTTCTCCAAATGGAAAAGGTCCACAGCCAAAAGGTGTGTATTACTTAAAACTTTGAGAGATGTAAATAAACAAAAAATAAGAGTGTGATAAGGTCAACATATCGTGATGGATGTCTTCTCAAACATTTGAAGTTATAGTTTGTAGGCTGCTTGAAAGTCTCTTGTGAATACCTATCAGCACCAGTCTGTACAGGGAAAAAGGAGGAAGATGAACAGATGGCAACAGTTTAGTGTGTGGATTAAAGATAAATTTAGTGCCAAAAGGGAATTACCATTGTTTAAAATGTGAAGCTTTCTATTTATTCTTCTCTAACTCCAGACTTCTGGCAGTACAATTTCTGACAATCATATTGTTCTTAAAAGTGCTCCCTTTTTGAATCTAAGGGGGTTTAATTATTTATTTTTTCATTGTAGCACTACAAATAAATTTGAAAAACTATCACACAGATAGAACACATGGTGCTCTATTAAGCATCGACTTCAAAATTCAAGGACTGTCAAAAATAAATGCCTGCCAATATTACTTACCTTTTCACTAGATATGTCAAAGTTTAGCATGAGTTTAGCACAACTGTAAGCATTTGCAAAACTGAAGCCAACAGATCACTCTTAATACAGGTTTTTTATCAGCTGCATTGCATGAGAATATTCTGTGATGTATTTGCAATGTGAAATATACTATAAAGGGCAGAAAGACTGTTAAAAATTTAGTATACAATGTGCAACAGCTGTATACAGGGTTTTGAGATTTTTTTTTCCTCTAATTTTCTGTGTTCATGTTTTAGGGCAAAATTATGTGCCATGTAGAGGATAGTAGACTACAAGTTGAGAGCAAAGGTTTACACTTCACAATTTCAAGACAACCTATTAAAATAAGACAGAAGTTTTATGTTTTTAATAGTCCATTGGAATCGTGTTTGGGTTTAACCTGTATATCTTCAGGGACTAAGTTTGTCTCTTTACAAATATGCTAGAACAGATTTTGTTCAATCTCTTCTTTTGTCATTCAGTAAAAGTTTATATTTCAGTTGAATGAGTACTTGACTGAAAACTGCATTTTGCAGCCCCGAACTGGACTCTAAAGGTTCTTTTGGCATCTACAAGATAATAGAATCATAGAATCATTAAGGTTGGAAAAGACCTC
Source organism: Phalacrocorax carbo (assembly GCF_963921805.1). NCBI lineage: Eukaryota > Metazoa > Chordata > Aves > Suliformes > Phalacrocoracidae > Phalacrocorax > Phalacrocorax carbo. The sequence goes on along the minus strand of NC_087513.1, from coordinate 158,165,318 downwards.
TAGGATCATCAAGTCCAACCATACAACCCAATGCTACCATGTCTCCTAAACCATGCCCTGATGTGCTGTGTCTACATGTCTCTTAAATACCCCCAGGGATGGTGACTCCACCACCTCTCTGGGCAGCCTCTTCCAATGCCTGACCACCCTTTCAGTGAAGAAGTTTTTCCTAATATCCAGTCTAAACCTCTGACACAGCTTGAAGCCATTTCCTCTTGTTTTATCCCTAGTAACTTCGGAGAAGAGACCAACACCCACCTCGCTACAACCTCCTTTCAGGCAGTTGCAGAGAGCGATAAGGTCTCCCCTCAGCCTCCTCTTCTCCAGGCTAAACAACCCCAGTTCCCTCAACCTCTCCTCATAAGACCTGCTCTCCAGACCCTTCACCAGCTTCATTGCCCTTCTCTGGACACACTCCAGCAATTCCATGTCCCTCTTGTACTGAGGGGCCCAAAACTGAATACAATATTTAAGGTGTGGCTTCACCAGTGCCGAGTACAGGGGCACGATCTCTGCCCTACTCCTGCTGGCCACACTATTCCTGATAGAGTCAAGTGAAATGTTTGATTTTTTTTTTTTTTTTTTCCAGGAAAATCACTAGCAGAACTAGTTATGTTAGCAGGAATCCTGGGAATTGTACCCTTGAGTTCACTATGTTGAATGTAAGACACCTAATTATACTTTTGGGAAAGGCACCATCTGAGTCAAAGGAGTTTTAACCAAATCTTAAAATGTTTTCTAGAACAGTATAATCTGTGGTACACCAGATATTTAATATGAGAATAAACCAAGAGTTCTTCATTTTGAGAAAGCTACTGAGAGCTTTAATCTCCAGCATAGGCTCTGGAACCAGTGACAATTTGTCAGCTGCCTGCTTTAAAAATGTGTGTGTGTGTGTGTAGACTAGGACACTTATATCCTACCATCTTTTGTGGTGGAAGTTTGCTTCTTTAAGAGATTTCCATCCTAAGGAAGTATCGGAAGTATCAGCAGTTTCCCAGGACAACCAAAGGGGTCAAAAAGTATTGCAACTTTTCTGTAGCATAAAGAAATGCCCATGGCCATTCCTGACAAATTTCACTCATGTAGAGAGACTATCCCTCATTTTAGCTTAGTTTTAAAGCACTTCCAAAATCTCCCACTGCTCTGAAGTATTGTAATCGTGTGTTTTAATGAGGCATTAAGAAACAGCTAACAAATAATATTTTTTAATTTGCAGTCACTCTACTGGTGTAGGTTGGCAGCCTGCGGTGTTGCACAGTGCAATGCCATGAGCAGGTAACCTTGGGGAAAGGAGGGGAGGGAGGGACCTTCTTGGGAAGCAGGTGGGAGGGAGATGCTCCAGCAGCCAGGCAGGGATGCTGCAGCTGGGGAGCACTGGTCCTGTCTCCTCAGCGGTGCAGATTCCCTCCACCACCATGTTACGCAGATTATCCCAAGCAGCCATCCATCAAAGGACAGGGGGATACACATACCTCAAATATTTACGGTGCCTGCACTTTGAGAATGAGACAGTTCGTTCACATCTGTGAACGGGCCACTTTTAAAACATCAAAATAAACCATCTGGCTGCGCAACTGTTTCTAATTACTTTCCTGCCTAGACTGTAAACTTCGGGGTTTGGCACCGGCCTCCCTCCCAGAGCGCTGCCCAAATCCCGCTCCCAGGCAGCTAATCAGAGCCACTGCAGCACGGGGGGAGCAGCCCTGGAGCTGGGCTTGTCCAGCTCACAGCTCTCTGCACTCCTCGTGGGTCCGGCCGGCTGTCTGTCCGGCCGGCTGTCTGCAGGAGCGCTCCAGGTGCAGCGTAGCGCAGCTCGCACCATGTACGCACAGGGGCCGCCGGGGCTGGCAATGCTGCTGCTGGTCATCTCGCTGCCAGCCGGTCACCCCGCACCACCGTCCGGCCCCTTGGCCCTGCGGTAAGTGTGTCTCCGAAGCTTCCTGGGGGGTAGCGACTGATTTACGAGATGTCAGGAGTGTGGAGGCTGGGGTTGCGGAGGGAGCAGTGGAGCGGTTTGCAAGGTCTTCTTCTGCCTGCTTAAAAGTGACACTGAGGGAAGTGCTCTGGGTCACTAATAACCTAAATAGGTGTTGTGTACGCTATGGGGGTTTGCTGCAGTGATGTATGTCATGCCCGCGATGCAGATCTTTAAAGCAGTGAAGGGGGAAGAGTTGGATAGTGATGATACTTCACACCCAAATCTCTCAATTCTGCTGCCTGAGTGGAGCAGGCACCTAACCACAAACCCCCGTGTGTTCCTGCTCTTTGATGCAGCAGCACAGCGAGCCACACTGCCCTTTGCTCTTCCCCTCCACCAGGGCCAGCACCTGCCTACTCTCAGAGCCAGCAGCTCCTTTGCTCCAGAGCCTGCGAAATCTCGTGTCTGCACTTCTTGTGCAGGTACTAGTAACCTGAATCCTCGGTATTCGCTAGCATTGTGATCACCTATTTTTGGCTTGGCCAGTCCTTTGTTCTTTTTTCCTACAATCCAGCTGCTGATGAGGCAACGTGTGATTTTCCCTTTGTGTGTCCTGAAAATCCTGATCTTTATGTGCTCCAGTGCATGGTACAATTGCATGGCAGAGCTGCAAATCTTCAGATCTAGCATCCAGATTCTGCTGACTTTACTAAAACCACTGCCACAAACTAAACTATTGCATGGAAATCAGTGATTACTTTGGTTTCCTTTTCCAATGAAAGCATGGATCCTATATATCTGTCAACTGGAAGGATTACTTTGTCAAATGTATTTTATTAGAATCAACCATAAGTTTGCTTTTTGGTGTCATGTATTCCTGTTATGCTACCTAGAAGCTTGGATGTATACATCTTTACTAAACCTATTGGAATAATTCAGATCAAAGTGTTTCATGATAGATAATCAAACTATACATGTATATGCATATATACCAGATATGCATAATGAAAAAGGAGATGAGTTTAACGCAGTTCACAAGGTAGGTGAAATACAGTATAAGCATTCCTGGGGTTATCAATGAGATTTCTGATGAAAGATAAGAAAATTGGGTGATTTGAGGCAAGTAATAGTTTACAACCATAAATAAAGTGGTGGCGTTAAAAATCATATTCTGGGGATTGGCTGAAGCCATGTCAGGAGGGCGGTTTCCCATAAGCCAAGCTCTCTTCAGCTCTGAGCTGCAGCCACTGGCTTTGACCACAGCTTGCTCTCTTTGCTGTCCTCCGCAGGAGCGGTTCAGGTAGCCCTTCTTCGTGCTGGCTTTCCCGGACCGAGTCGGAGCTCAGGTGCCGCACCCCAGAGGGGAAGCTGTGCAGTGACAGAGGCAGATGCGAGTGTGGAGTCTGCATCTGCCAAGTGATGGAGTCTGGCAAATACTACGGTCCGCTCTGCGAGTGCCACGACTGGGTGTGCGAGATCTATGATGGGAAGATCTGCGCAGGTAAGGGAGCTGCTATGGTGACAGAAGCTTAGAAAAGTAAGAGAATATGTTATATCCAGAAATATGTTGGGAACACAGCACACTGATACAGCAGAGACATGGTTATGTATGTGTCCCTGAACCATGACTCTAAATGGGATTGTGGGCACATCCAAGGTTTTCATCAGATTAAAGGATACAAGTCAAAGGCACTGTCTCTGCCATAAAATGGGACTTTGCCCAGAGCGAGCTTCATCTGCAGCAGGGACAAAAGCAGGAGTTGTTTTGGGTTGGAGGCTCTGCAAACTGTGTTTTGAACCTAATACAGGACACAATATTGCTTGCGTTTTTCATATAAGATTGCTACATTTGAACTGCTTGCCTAATGATGTCATATGATATCTAACAAGGCTTTAAACTATCTCTGAACAATCAATTTTGCCTGTATATTTTTTTCTTCTGCTATGAGGAAGAAGGTTTGCTGTAACGGATACCACACTGAGGGTATATGTATACGAAAACACTGTTTTTCTCCAAGTAATGATAATGCTTTCCAAATAGAGACTTGTAACAATGTAATTGTATTGTGATTTCAGAGATTTCCCCACTGACGCTGTATTCTTTAATGACAGATGAAATAACATACATTTCTGGGACAGAATTTAGTCCCTGCCAGTTGTTGGAACATGTTGCTTGGTTTGCATCTAAACATTATCACTCTTTCATCTTTCCAGCTGTCTTTACTTAAGTTTCTGGGCTATTTCAGTCAGATTTTGGACTTTTTTTTTTTTTTTTTTTTTTTTAAAGCAGCTTGGAATAGTATTTTAGAAAAAAGCAGCAAGAAGAAATGCCATCACATTCCTAAGGGGATTCAGCCTGGAGCTTGATGAAAGGGCCAGAAGGGTACTTCATTTCTAGTATCCCTGCTTCAACAGCTTTACCAGATTCACACAAACGTGTCATCTTTTCAGGCCAAAAAACTGCAATTAGGTCAATGGGAATGTTACAGGAATTCTACTTGTAAGAGGACAATACAAATGCATTCCAGCAGTGGGTTTGGCAAATTTTGTAGGAAAAAAGAGCAACTTATTTTAGCAACAATGCAGCTAAGTATAAGAAGCGCAATAGTAACATGAAAAGACCGAGGATGGGATTATGAGAAAAATATTTGTATTTGGCACCTATGACTTCAGAAGTTTGTGGACAAACTGATTTATAGACTCTGTAGTTAGGAGTGTTAAGTCCAGTTACATAAGAAATATCCGGGGTCTGCCAATCATTTCAGTGCTTTGCTGTCCCAAATGTGAATTTTCTGATTGGTGGTGTGATTTCAATATGCTTGCCATTGTTGCTGGGGTAATTGTATAAAGCGAAACTGAAAGCTCCTTCAATTTTAATATTCTGCTACGAACTCCATTATTATGTTCCTGTTAATGTCACAAGCAGTGGCTGCAAGTTTTGTCAGTGATTTGGTGGGAAGGGGTGCTGGCAGGACAAGCGAACCCAGGATTTCTGACAATATTTGGGTTTTGTGTAGCACTTCAAAGCTGTGAATATTAAGTGATTAAACATTTTTTTAAAAACAAAGCTTTTTTTTTTGTAGTTGCCACCTTTTGTAGCTGGAGTATTGAAGCCACATTACCACTGAGATGTCAAATAATTTAAATTCACTCTTCTGGAAAAAAAAGTTGTAAAACATTCAGTACAAAGTCACAGGGAGGGAAACAGCTGTGAAGGGCCTAGGGGTTTTTCCTTGTTGGTGTTGAAAGTCCAGCTGACTTTGTTGGAGTCTGGCACTGCCCAGCACTGCAGGAGACTGGACCTGGGCAACTCCTTCAGGGCTGGGACACAGGGCCTGGATCCAGGCGGTGAAACTTCTCCTTTCAGGCTGTTCTTGCAGCCCTCTTCATTTTCCCCCCATGTTTTTAGTCACTTAAGGTTAAGTTGTGTGTATATGGGAGGAGGAGAACATAGAAAAGATGGTCAGGTCTAGTATAACTGGCAGGAGACTGGTCCTTATGTTGTACGAATAACATCCCCCCCACTCAACCATTCAGTGAACCTCATCTTCTGATGTTTCTTAACATTACGCCACCGAGCTGATTTCCCATGCATTACATACTTCCCTTTCTTTGCATTTATGAGCATATTTTTTTGACTCAGTGATGAAATTGTGTTTCCTCTAGGTGAATAGCCAAAATGCCTTACTGCAGTTCTACTCCTGTTTCTTGCTTTGCTTTTCTTTTTCCTATTTTTATTTTGATATTTGCTGTCCTATGTCATTGCGGGTCTCTCCTGATGAGTACAACAAAAATAACTGCTGACTGGTACGACATGCAGAACTTCTAGACACTAATTGAATGTTCCTCTAGAGAGCCATGGTATTTGAGATTAATGCTGTTTCAAAGAAGCTACTTTTCAAGCTGCCGGAGCAGTGCCATTTTCAAGTGACTGATACCTACTCACTAGTAACGTCCATATTCAGAGCTGGACAGGCAGAGCTGCTTGAGTCACAAGTGCCAAAGATAACCATGTTTCCCTGCCAGTCCATTCAGAAATACCTCCACTTCTCTCTCCTGTCCCAAGCTAAACAAAATACTTAGTTGCTCAATATACAGCTCATTATCTTCAAGGCACATTCTGGGTCAGATACACGTTCTGGGCCAGTCGGTCACCCATATTCTGATGAGGAAAGGCCTGAAGATGGAGAAGATGTCCATCTGTTTATGATTTGCTTTTTCTTATCACCTTATACAAGCAATGGGAAAGAGATTATGCCATGAGTAATGAAGAAGAGCAGATGTAAATGCCTCTGTCCTTTTATTCTCCCTTGAGACTTCTCTGCTGCATTTGCCTTCCATGGTGTTTCCAGCTGCTTTAGAGGGAATCAGGATCTTTTGGGTTTTTTCCCTTTTATCCCACTGGGATTGATAAAGCAATAGGTGATCTCTCATGGAGTCAGAAACAAAGAAGAAGAGAAAAATGAAGTGCTGTAGTCTGTAGTCACCGACTCTGCTGTCCTTCTCAGTGGCCTTTTAATCTGCCTGCTGTATCGTAGGGTGTAAAGAAGAGTAGAGTCCCAATACTGTCATTCACTTTGCAATGTTGGTGACATCATTATTTTGTCATTTGCTGCTGGTCTTCAAGCAGATGAGCTAAGAGGAGGAAGACTGAAACACTGAATCAACCCCCCAAAGGATTTATGCTTCATTTAGAGCAGACAGTATGTTTGTTGCTGTTTATTTGCAAATAGTAGGTCTGACCTCAGACAGTTTCATATTGCCTTGGGCTTTCTTAGAATAAGTGGAGCCTGTGTTGTCTGCAAAGGGAAGTGGAATGTGGCACTAATTCCTATCACATCGCTGCCGGATACCTGTTTTTCTGTGGTTTTGCAGTATATAGGAAAATAAATTGTAGAGATTTTTTTTAGTTAATCTTTTTTACTGTGCCTGTGATTAATGAAGATGGAAAAAGTAAACTAAGTGTAGACATCCATGGCCACCTGGAGTGGGAACACTCTAGATGTTCCTAGACAATGGATCATGGGAACTGCCAGCTGGGACATGAGAAGGTATGATTGCCCTGCTCATAGTTGTTGAGACCAAGGAGCAGATATGATTCGGTGACAGCGTAAAGAGCAACATACGAAGAAGGTTCCTCTTTGTTCAGAGCTATATTAATTGTCTTTGTTTTTCTGTAGTTATTAAGATTTTATAAACAATTTTTCTTCCAAACTGAAATACCTTTTACACCTAATGAATAGCAGTGGCAGTATGTGATTTATCACTGCCCTAAGCAGTTGCCGGGGAACTTTCGTTGCCGCTGTTCAGGCCAGTGAAAGATTTTTGTTATTTTCTCCAAAGCTGTAGTTGCTCTAAGTGCTGTACCTATTTTAAGACTGGTTCAGCAATGTAATGGCAGTGTTAGTCATAGGTTTTCACAGCCAGAAGTGTTATCATAGTTAAGTAAAGGACAGAAGGATATCAGTGCCATTATTTCCCACTCTCTAAGGCTTTAAGCTATGCAGAGAACACAAGTTAAATTGGCAAGGAGTGGATATAGAAATACAAGATAAATCCAAATTAAAGTATTGATGTAATACATAGTTATGCATCCATGTGAGTTTATTGGATATATGGCCCTATATATCAGTTGGAGAGAGTTAGGAAATTGAGAATAGAATTTGGAGAACTTTTTGAGCTAAGGGCTGCTCTTTGTACAAAAGCTGAATAGTGTTTTTAGGTAGAGCTATCTTAGCTGAGTTGGAAATACTCTAACAACTGTACCTTTGTGTTTGTACTGAAGGGAGATCTGACACGCTGATTTTTTATTGAGCAGCATTTCTTGCTAAATGTGTGAAGAAAAGCCCAAAGAAATGACTTGCATTGATTGCCATTTGATCCAAAGTGAAATTCAAAGCCCTGGATTTTGAGAACAGGTGTAAGGCTTCTTCCCTGTCAGAGGCCACATTTGTGAAAATTCAGCTGTGGCACATGTGGTCATTGGAGACACAGCCTCCTAAAAAGACCAAGTTAAAAAAGGGCGGGAGGCCACTGATGAAAATGGAGGTTGCCGTTCTTTACTGATGTGGTTTGCTTTAGCTTGAATTTCAGAACTTGGCTTAAGTGACATTTCCTCCTGGAGCAGGGGTTTGTAGGTGTGATAATAGCATACATATTCATCTCAAAACAGGTCCCCCAGACTCTAGTAGAAATGAAATTGTGATACCGTAGACCTCATTGCAGACTCGTTGCCTTGCTAAGTGCATGAGGTCCCGGCAGACTTACAAAGCGCAAGATAAAGCCCCTATTATCCTCAGCTTTATGCTGTTGGTAAACTATCTAGCTAAACTCAAGCAGCCTTTGATACATCTACCATTAATGGAGTTCCAAATTCAGCATGCATGTTCATAGCAGTGGGGAGTGAGGCACAAGGAGGAAGCTCAGAGGGAGGGACTGCCAGGGAGATCACTGGAAGGGAAGCATTTTAAGAGTATCTTATTAAATGGTTTGTAGCTAAATGCCTAGCCCTCATTTTGAGCATCTTTATCTGCAGATACTACTCATGGAAAATACGTGCTAGTTTAAAAACGAAAAGTGCGTACACAGGGCTTGTGGAAGGAGAGGCTTTTTGCAGCACCTAGCAGAGCTGGAATGCAGCCCCTCAGGCCGTCACCAACAGTAAAGCAGGGTGGGGAGCAGCATCTCCTTCACCTTTTGCCCTTCTTTAGACTGGGGTGACAAGCATAACTGTTGCAGAGAAAAAGCAAACCTTTGTGCAAGTTTTGAGAATGTAACTAAGTGTTCTGAAGTGGGTTTGAATTTTTATGCTATTCATGGGCTCAGAATGACCCAAAGTCTGTCTTTATTTATTTGAAAGCATGCCCTTTGTGACAACATGGCTTTCACAGACTGAGTCCTTTTAAAAGCATTTGTGTTTCATTAACATTAATAAGGAAAAGATATGGATGATAGAAAATAGATGGTGTGCTTAATGTTACTGAAGAGCGTATTAAAGATCTTACCTGCTTCATCCGTGGATGGGTTTCAGTAAGTGTTCTTAATGACAGCCTTTGTCAGACAAACTGACTGGCTTGGTAAGATTAACTGTGCCAATTTAAAGTTTTATTGTTGAATGCTTGTCGTGTAAAGGGCTTCAAACCATTCATCACTTCTGCCACTGGACTGTAGACCTTTCAGTGTAGGTGTTCGCAGGCAGTTTGTCCTGATGAGGAACATGTCACTGATTTAAGAAATTTCTATGAGATTTTTTAGGAGGAAAGAACACATTGCTAGTGCTGTCCCTGGTAAAAGGGTGATCTGTGCCTAAAAAGCACTAGTGCTTGACTTCCATGCAAAGAAAGACCTCAAAGTGTATATATGGTACTGGAACTTTTCAGTGTTTTAACTGGAGTATATGGTGGTGGAGGGAGGCCACATTACTTTGTGGTGTACCACTGTTATATTGCTGGAGTCAGATTTCTTTTGGAGCTGGAAGGACTATGAAGAATAAGGCAAAGGTGAAGGAGTTGGAATTTGAGGGTTTTTATTTTAGTTTTTATCTTTGATTTCTTTGAGTTTTTTTTACTTTCCTTAGAAAGCAAGGATTGTTTTGGCACAAACCACTTGCAAGCCCTGCTCATAGCAATAATTCCAGATTGAAAAACACATATCCAGACCCAGTGAGGTACGTTTTCCTCCATTCCTCTGTTCCAAGTCTGAGTACATAATGAAAAAATGTTCGTCTTAAAAGCTTGCTTTCCTAGTGATGGAGTGAGTCTTTATTTGCATATACGCGTTTGTGAGTTGGTACATAGAGAGTGGGCTGGAACACCAACCCAAGCAGTTACATGATCAGATTCTCATATGAAGAGGAATAAAGATTCAAGAGAGTTTAATTGTAGCTGTACCTATTCCCTTTCTTGAAAGAGCAATTACATTTCTAACACTCCTAAGACCTGCTTTGCCCTTCTGCCTGTCCACCTGAGTAGTAACAGTGATATAATCTGAGGCGGTTTCTTGCCAGTGGCTTAAAGAGCGGCAGTTAGAGTCCTTGGAGGCATGTCTGGGGCATTTTATGAGGAAAGTGACCAGGAGTGCCAACTCTGACACTGGCAGGAGTGAACTAATCACTTTGTGATTCGGAAAATGTTACGGCCAAATGCTATTGCCTTGGCAGCAGCATGCAGCAGCAGATGTTGTATCTGGAGTCACAGTACTATGTTGCTGGGGGTGATGCTGGGGATAAGGAGAGGCGCAAGTGGGCTGTGGGACAACCCTCCCATGCCCCAGACAGACTGCCATAATCCACCTTCCACGGCCATACTTTTTCCAGTCCTCTGCTTCCAGCAGCTCCAGTTCAGTCTTTTAAATCAGGTGATCTCAATCATTTTAAATATTGAAGATGTTAGCTTTCATGATCCACGGTTAGAGGCTACTGAATGCACAAATAGCCCTTTTTAAGCATTTTTCCTGTTTTGCATGTAGTTTCCTATTTAATTAAAAGGACACATTGAAGTACAGTTATTTAAATCGCGAAGTTACATGTTTGACGGTTAAGAAATGCTAAATCTGACTCTACTTCTAATGAAGAGTCCTGTGCATGTGCACATGATACATCTTTTAATTTTGTATTCATTATGGTTTTCTCCAATGGACTTATGCTTCAGTGACAGGAGGGAAATGGTTGCTTCCTGACATTTGAAATGGTGTAGTTTCCAAACTGGATAACATATTTAAAGCAAGATATAAATGTTAATAATTTACCTTAGTCCATTCATTTGTCTGAAATGTGGGGAACACTTATGGCAAAGCAGTTTGTTTTCATGTAACACAGATTTCTTTACGCCTTATTTCCTCACTCCGAGTGTTTTAAACTATGTTTTGCAGAAAGTAACTGGATATTTGCTAAACTCAGTGGTGCAGGCTGACTGAGTCTCAGAAGCCAGAAGCCCCTCTTAAGAAAACCCTCTTCCTCTACACTTCCTGAAACCCCCAGACTAGTTTCTTGTCTGTCCTTTCCCCTTCAGAAATCCTTGGATACAAGTAGAGCGGGTATATGGTTTGAATGGCTTGTCAGCAGATAAAGATACAGGCATTCCTTTTAGAGGTGAATAATGAATGGCATTTGTCTGTGAACAAGAGGGAAACTTAGATAATCCAATCCATTTCTATGTCTGTATGTCCTGGTGAGTATGTGCTCTAAAAAAGTGAAAATAGTTGAGGGATTTTCTTTGTCTTTTCAGTTGTGCACCTATACAGTTTTTGACTCGTCCTGTGAAGTTTAAACTAGTAACAAATCTGGATGTCTAAAATACATTTCTGTTGTGAATAACCTATTTTTCAAATGTGTAGTTCAGAAGCTGAAATTTATCCACTTTCCCTTTCTTTCTCATATAGCTGCATGGTGATCATCTTGTTTACTTTGGGGATTCCTTGAGACACTCAACTATAATCTCTCTTTCCCTCTGAAGCGGGTTTACTGGATTCTCAGGGACCACAAGCTGATGGTAAAATCAGCTGGTAGTGCCATGCTTAACAAATAGGATAGATTCCTTCCCCTGAAAAGAATGCAAACCTCACTTCAGATGGTGTGAACCATAGAATCATAGAATACTTTGGGTCAGAAGGGACTTTTGGAGGTCATCTAGTCCAACCCCACTGCCATGAGCAGAGACATCTTCAACTAGATCAGGTTGCTCAGAGCCCCATCCAACCTGACCTTGAGTGTTTCCAGGGATGGGGCCTCCACAACCTCTCTGGGCAACCTGTGCCAGTGTTCCACCACCCTCATAGTAAATTTTTTTTCCCTTATATCATACAGCCTAAATCTACCCCCCTTTGGTTTCAAACCATTACCCCTTGACCTATCACTACAGGTCTTACAAAAGTGATTGTCCCCTTCCTTTCTACAGTCCGCTTTTAAGTACTGAAAGGCTGCAATGAGGTCTCCCCGCAGTCTTCTTTTCTCGAGGCTGAACAACCCCAACTCTCTCAGCCTGTCCTCGTAGGAGAGGTGCTCCAGCCCTTGGGTCATTTTTGTGGCCTCCTCTGGACCCGCTCCAATAGTTCCAAGTCCTTCCTGTGCTGAGGGCTCCAGAGCTGGACACAGGACTCCAGGTGGGGTCTCACCAGAGCAGAGTAGAGGGACAGAATCACTTCCCTCAACCTGCTGGCCACACTTCTTTTGATGCAGCCCAGGATACAGTGCACATTGCTGGCTCATGTCCAGCTTTTCATCCACCAGTACCCCCAGGTCCTTCTCTGCAGGGCTGCTCTCAATCCCTTCATCCCCCAGCCTGTATTGATATCAGTGGTTGCCCTGACCCAGGTGCAGGACCTTGCTGAACCAGGTGCAGGTGCCTTGTTGAACCTCATGAGGTTCTTAGAGGCCCACCTCTCCAGCTCGTCCAGTTCCCTCTGGATAAGAACCCATCCCTCATGCATGTCAACTGCACCACTCAGCTTGGTGTCATCTGCAAACTTGCTGAAGGTACATTCAATCCAACTGTCTATGTCACTGATGAAGATATTAAACAGTACTGGTCCCAGTATGGACCCTTGAGGGATACCACTCATCACTGGTCCCCATCCGGACGTTGAACCATTGACCACTACCCTCTGGATGTGACCATCCCACCAATTCCTTATCTACCAAACAGTCCACCCATGAAATCTGTATCTCTCCAGTTTAGAGAGAAGGATGTTTTGGGGGACCTTGTCAAAGGCCTTATAGAAGTCCAGATAGATGACATCTGTTGCTCTTCCCTTGTCCTGTACTGATGTAGTCATTCCGTCAGAGGAGGCCACTAGGTTGGTCAGGCAGGACTTGCCCTTGGTGAAGCCGTGCTGGCTGTCTTGAATCACCTCCCTGTCCTCCATGTGCTGTAGCAGAGCTTTTAGGAGGATCTGTTCCATGATCTTCCCAGGTACAGAGGTGAGGCTGTCAGGTTGATAGTTCCCCAGGTCCTCCTTTCTACCCTTTTTAAAGATTGGCGCAATGTTTCCCTTTTTTCCAGTCCCCAGGGACTTCAGCTGACTGCCATGACTTTTCGAATATCATGGAGAGTGGCTTGGCACCTACATCAGCCAATTCCCTCAGGACTCTGGGATGCATCTCATCAAGTCCCATACACTTGTGTATATCCAGGCTCCTCAGGTGGTCATGAACATGAACATGTCTGGTATATGGCACTGGACTGTAATGAACACAGCATCTAGCTCTCATGTACACCTTTCTTTGCAGTTCTTGCAACAAGTTACTAGAAGGTATCTATTTTTCTTCTGATATTGAGGAGAAGGGAAGCTGAGGGTCACAGATCAAAAATATGCCTCCTGGCCATCTTAGACTGACGGTGAGACTCAGAAGAGAGCCCAAGTATCTGAATCCCACTAGGGACTCTCAAACCACTGAGTCCCCATCAGGTGCAAGAACCAAATGAGATAGTATAAAAATCATCAGTTAAGGCTGTGTCAAAAAAACATTTTTCTTCATGGTTAGATGTTAAAAATACTTTCATACAAATAAGAGGCATGTATTCCTTTTCCAAAGAACCATCTGTGCATTACATACTACTGAATTGTTGATTCCTATGTATTCAAGTGAGATCAGCTTTGATTTATGAACATACCCAGTGTTTTTCCCGCTTAAACGTGTTCCACCTTTAAATAAGGAGGTGAATTTGTAGCAGGTCAGTCCCCCAGAAAATTGGTCAGACAAAGAGTTTGTTCATTCAAAATATTCTGAAATAACTTTGATTAATCAAGCTAAGAGTAACCATTTTCAAAGCTATTCCAGAATGATAGCCTTCTAAACAGAAAGAAGGCTTTAAGTTCATATCCTTTTAAGCTTACTATGAAAAGGTCACAAAAAAATGTTGACAACTGCAGGTGCAGTGACATGCCTGGTAGACTGCATTCTACAGAACAGTCCTCAAAATGGTGGTTTGTAAAGTCATGCTTTGAAGGATTACTGGAGAAGTTCTGACCTCTCACTTCAGGAACAAGGAAGAACTGAAATGGAAAAGGAAAACGAATTTCATCTTATGAGCATACTTGCAGAAGGTCCAAATCATGCTGAACAGTGGCAATGCCATGACAAAAAGCCAAGTAAGAACATGTTGCAGTGTGGTTCTCCTGAATGTTTTTGCATAATTATGCCTTTTAATCATTCTATGCTTTACATGTAAAATCCTGCTTATGCAGGCTCTCAGAACATGCCACACTTTCACCCTAATGATCTGCACCGACTTGGTTCTTTCTCAAGCAGTTTCTAAGCTGGAAAGAATAACAGCAATGAATTAACTGTACAACTGTAGTCTGATTTGCAGTGATAAGGCTGAGACCTTCTGTTACAGAATCATAGAAGTCAACATTACAGATTTACCTGGTGCCTTTGTAGTTGGATAAATTCTGTGGGACGCAGATAACCAGCAAGAAATTTATTTAAAACCAGAAATCGTCTTGAAGCACTTCACTGGAGTACTGTTGTAGGACTGGTACTTCTAATGACCATCTTTTGAAAGAATTTTGTTTCATTCTCACTTCTGTTTCAAGCCACAGATAATCCTCATCACAAACGCAGAAAATGTAGTGAAGCACAACACACATTCTGTGCTTAGGAAGAGATCCAGGTGCCAGCTATCACTGAAAGAAAATTGCCCATCACCTTCAGAAAGGGCAATTTCTCTAGATGGGAATTGAGAATGTAGGAGTAATTGCAATCAAATACAACTGCTCTCCATTTATGTGGGTTTGCCTACAGTCTATGTTTTTAGAAACCCTTTTGTTTAAGGCAAAATGCCTAATTTTTTTTTTTACAATTATCCTTTATGAAAAAAAAAACCCTAAAGATCAGTTCTGGCTGGCCCAAATCACATTTAGCTTCTTAAGCCTGGCTGATTCAGCCACTGCAGCTTAACCTAAAGCTGACATGCCCTGGAGAGCTCTTGGAGCAATCTTTCCTGCTTCTGTTACTGAAAATCCATCTGAGAACTTCCCAGAACAAGGCACTCTGCATAACCTGTTCCTCCACCAGCCCCAGATACAGCGAAATTTTCTTCTCTTTCCCGAACGTATTTATTTCTCATTCCCAGGGCTTCAGGGCATTATTTTACAGTGAGAGGGACTGGTACCTTTCCTACTGCTTTATCCCAGGACTGCTTAATTAATTGAAACAGAGAGGAAAAATGTTAGAGCATATCATTGGCATTGGTTGTAAACTGCTTTCCTTTATATGTGGCCTCTTCTAAACAGAGAGGCTAAACTGTGCCATAAATTTGTGTATCATAATAAAAAACAATTGTACAAGGTCTTTTCAAGATTTATAACACTTGACTTTCTACTAGCTTTGTGTATGTGACGCACAAATAAAACAAAAAATTGATTGGAGATGGGATTGGCAAAATTACCAAACCCCAGTCACGTACTTTGTTAGATTTAGGAGTGGATCCTGTCACTCATCTCTACCCTTCAGGTTAAAAAAATGCTTTAATAAAAGCAAATGGTGTGGCTTTTTTTTTTTTTAATCTAAACAGAAGTCTGTGTTTTCTGCTGACATAAGTCTAAAGAAATCAATACAGTTATGCCAACAGAGAATTGGTCTAACAACATTTCCTTCCCTTGTTTGACCAGAATCTCCAGTTAATAGCAGACGAAAGTACAACAGCATCATACAGACCCTGTCATTTACCTGGAAATAGTAATGGTAAAACAGTAATAGCAATAATGAAATCTCTGAAGTTTAGAATCCTTTTAACTTTGACAACATTTTACATTATTTTCTGTTGGTGGTTTTTGTTGTTGTTTTTTTTTTTTTTAATATTCTGTGTATTGTACTACTTTAAAGAGTTACATGTTACTCAGCAGTAGTCTGACAGAACATTTACCAAAATAATTTTCCTCCAGACTGGCAGAGTTGGACTTAGCAGAAATGAGACTTTTGTGTGAAAACATTCTGATAAATGAAAACCAATCTTTCAAAGAGTTAGACTCAGCTGTATTAATTAAGGAATCGGTTACACTGACAGAACTGTCCCAAGTTTTATTAAATGGTCTACTGATTTGGAAAGTCACAATAAGATTAAGATTTTGTAATTGATGAGCAGGGTAAATGTCAATCCCCTCTCCCCTCATCACCTTAATACTTTTGTTTGTGAGTTCTGTGGGATTTTGTTTTGTAAATAAGAAAATTCCATTTTAAATGCAACTGTTAATTGCTTAACTGTATGTCTGCTATGCTTCCATGCAGGTTATAAGAGATTTTATTTACATATATTATCCAGAAAGTGTAGCATGATTTTTCCTTAGGTGGTTTCAAAGAGACATATCACATGAGAATTTTTCAGATGAAATTCTTGCAGGATAATATCTTGGAGGCTATATCTAAATAATACAGTGACTGCAGACATTGTTTTATTTCATATGTGCCTATCAAAGGACCTCATAGTTCGAGGTTTTTAAAATAATCTTAGTCTGCCTGGGACACCATTTATCAAGCACTTTCAAAATGAGCATATAGTTCCTCTGGCCCTTCATATGGGCTTCTAGTCCTCTGTCTTTCAGGATTTCAGGTGTTGTCTTGGCTTTTTCTCCATCTTTTTCTGTATGAGCAGTAGTTGCCAGCCCCACTCTGAAGATTTTGATTATCTCCAATTGCCAAATTATTTTTCATAATTCCTGTTCTCAGAGTCTTTTCTGCTTTTTGGGTGGTCTCTATCTGGCCCAATTCTTTGGCACTGCTCTTCACGGGTTTCCTAATCCATTCCTCTGGCTCACCAAAGAAGTTTCCATGAGGACCTGGGGGAACTTAGACCACCTTGGCTCTCTTTACAATTCCTGGTGGCTCTTTCTCAAACCAATGACCTCTGCTCTCACACTTCAGTCCCACAACTGTATTTTCTTAGAGTAGGCATGCCTTCAAGAGGAGCTGAACTGACTTTGGTATTCACTGACCTTGTAGAAATTAACCACAGTTGTATGAAATTAAATACTGCTTCTTAGCTCATGCAGGTGTTGTTCAGATGTAGAGGCTCCTGGTAGGATATGAATCTAAACCACGGAATCTTTAAAATAGACATAAATCAGGTGTACTGTATTGTCATTTCTTCCTGCTTAACCCCTTTCTCCTTCCTGGAGTATGTGGCACAGCACACACATTTTACAGTTCATCTTAGTTACTCTGAATTATCTATGCATTTTTTTTCTTATTCCCAAGAGAGGGAATGTTTTTGACCATAGTAAAAAAGTTTGTCTTAGGGAGACTGTGGAATCTCTGTCACTGGGGTGTACAAGAAGAGGTTGGACAAATATCTGTGTGGTGGGCTGACCCTGGCTGCATGCCAGGAGCCCACCAAAGCTGCTCTATCACTCCCTTCAGCTGGACAGGGGAAAGAAAATATAATGAAAGACTTGTGGGTTGAGATAAGGGCAGGGAGAGATCACTTACCAATTACTGTCACGGGCAAAACAGACTCTACTTGGGGAATTTAGTTTATTACCAATCAAATCAGAGTAAGACAAAGAGAAAATAAAAACTAAATCTTAAAACACCTTCCCCCCACCCCTCCCTTCTTCCTGGGCTTAACTTCACTCCTAATTTCTCTACCTCCTCCCCCTAAGCAGCGCAGGGGGACAGGGAATGAGGGTTGCGGCCAGTTCATCACACGTTGTCTCTGCTGATCCTTCATCCTCAGGGGCAGGATTTTACACTCTTCCTCTGCTCCAGTGCAGGGTCCCTCACATGGGAGGCAGTCCTCCATGAACTTCTCCAACGTCAGTCCTTCCAATGGGCTGCAGTTCGTCACAAACTACTCCAGCGTGGGTCCCCCATGGGGCCACAAGTCCTGCCAGCAAACCTGCTCCTGTGTGGGCTCCTCTCTCCATGGGTCCACAGGTCCTGCCAGGAGCCTTCTCCAGTGTGGGCTTCCCATCAGGTCAGAGCCTCCTTCGGGCACATCCCCCTGCTTTGGCATGAGATCCTTCATGGGCTGCAGGTGGATGGATATCTGCTCCACTGTTGACCTCCATGGTCAACAGCAGGGGCACAGCCTACCTCACCATGGTCTTCACCACAGGCTGCAGGGGAATATCTGTTCCGGCACCTGGAGCACCTCCTCCCCTATGCTTCACAGACCTTGTTGTCTGCAGGGCTCTTCCTCTCACATATTCTCACTCTCTCCAGCTGCAGTCATGCAGGGGCTTTTTTTTCCCCTCTTAAGTTTGTTATCCTGGAGGCACTACCTCCGTTGCTGATCGACTTGGCCTTGGCCAGCGGTGGGTCCATCTTGGAGCTGGTAGCATTGGCTCTATTGGACATGGTGGAAGCTTCTAGAAGCTTCTCACAGAACCCACCCCGGTAGCCCCCCCACTACCAAAACCTTGCCATGCAAACCCAATACAGTCTGTCAGCAAGGGTCAACACACACTTGTTTGCACCTCCAGGCACAGAAGTGGACCAGATGATCTCTTCCAGAGGTCTCTTTGAGGCTGATTTTCTTTGATGCTGCTGTGAAACCAATTCTCAGCCTGGTGTTCTGCCTTAGTGAGGAGGATCTGTGGTAGTATAATCATAGTATTTGCCATGCTATTCTGTTTCCAAATATAATAATTTATTGAAAGAGATGTATGACTGTTGTTTTTAATCTGTTAAGACTAAGAACTTTCACCTTTCTCAGTATTTATAATACTTTATAAAATATGACTGTCTGTTTCAAGTTTCTGAATGACCACATTTCTAAATGACCACTAGCAAGACTCTAAGCAGGAACAATCCTGAGAACAAGCTTGCTGGTTTGAAGTTTAAACATCTTTTCACAGAGAGGCATAAATTAATGCTTTCTAGAGATAAGTAAGTGGTGGGTTGGCTTCTGTAACAAGCTCAGAGTGATGGAAAACATTTTTTATCCAACACTTGTAATTTGATGGAAAGTTAGCAGTGGAAGCATTAAACAGAAACATTTCTAATTTTTTATTTGCTTTGTTTAAACAAATAGATTCTTAGTCAACCACTGACCTTATGGATAACTGGCCAAATGTACAAAACAAGGGAAGGAGAATGGTTGCCCTGAAGTTTGATGTAGGATGATATAGACAATGATAAAAATTATATTCTAGAAGCTCCTTGTCCTTGTTGGCTCCATTAAATAGCAAATAACATATTTCCTACTTAAACAGGAACAACATCTGTTCTGCTTTTTTCACTGGAAGTAAATATGTAAAAGTGTTTTGTCAGGTAATGAAAAAAGGGTAGCAAGTAGAATTACATTGCTTATAAACTTATTGAAATATGCCAGTTTTTTAAGTGCTGCCATGGGGATATGCATTCCCTATATTGTCTCAATGCAGTATTATACCCTCCAGAAAGTTAATTATTGTTGGATGGCAACGGACTGAACCGCGTGTTGATAGCTGAAAGCATTGCATAAGTTCATGGCAAGTCAACAGATGTTGCCATCGTGGGGGTGCAACACTTCTATCAGTCTGATTCCTTTCATATCAATGGGAACTGGGGAATTGCCCCTACTGTTCCCTTCGACCTTAAAAACACCCAGCTGTACAGAGGGTAATGCTATATACACAGCATACAGCACAAGTCTATAAGAATGTTTCTTCTTCCCTCCTTCCCCCTGTTGGTCTTCCGGCATGGCCTAGGCATGTGGTCTTCATCACAGTTCTTGTGCACATTTGTAGGAAGGACATGGGGAGTTCCACCCCCACAGAGGGCGTCCCCAGTCTTCTCATTTTCTCCTGCATCCAAGAAATATGAAAACATTGCTGCTTAACTTTTCCTTTAAGCCCAGTGCCCCCCTCATCCCTTTAGGTGAGCCCTTCATGGAGCTACGTTTTGGTCTTGCTGATATGGTGTCATTCATTATTGCTCCTGAGAAGCAATGATTTCAGAAGCTGCTGTAAGAGAGCTATCTGCATTTCTGGACTGTGTATTCTATAAAACCAAATAACTTTGTAGTGCTTAAATTTTTTTGCTAGGTTAGCCTCAGAAGAAAAGACAGTACTTTTAAAGGGTGATGTTACTCCAGCTGTACTGTGCAACAGAATCGTCACCTCGCAAGTGTAGTGACGGAGGCTGGTGTTGAAGAGTCCCACGGTGTCTTGTCATAATGGACTTTCCCACCACATGCTATTCTTCCCCTTTTGCTCTGTCTTTCCTCCCTGTGTGAGTCACATAAGTGGTTTTAAATGTCTTTCGGTGAGTCATATAGTACTGCTGATGGATAGTTTTGCTAATTCTGTCACTATATTAATGTCACCATATACAGTCTCTTTGCTACCTAAAAGCTAACATTTCATTTGGTCATCTACTTGACACCTTTATAATAAGTACTTGTTTTCCTTAAGCACACTTTTTTTTTTTGGTCATAACAATGTCAAAACTTCAAGCTTTTGTTTGTATTCTGAACTATCAGTTTGAATTTCTAAATCCTTTGTCAAAAATGGATGAGACTGAGCATTACATTGGCTGCATACCTCCTAGCACCTTCTGGCAAGCATCAGAAGCCAAGAGTTCCACTCTGCTGTGGCTTATTGCTTGGCTGAAAAAGAATCAAAGTGCACATAGGAAATTTAATATGGTGAAAGTGAGAAGAAGAAAAGGATTGAAGGTTGGAAACAAATGTGAAGACTTTGTATACAAGGGCAGCTGGAATGTATGAGACTACCTGCAGTACAAAGTGTTCCTCGGAAAAGGAAAATGTAGGTCTGTTATAGCAGCCACAGTTTTTAAATAGGGAATTAATTTTGTGGTGGTAACATTCACAGAATTCCTAACCCAGTGGTTTCATTCAGCCTGCAAATGACTGCCTGAAGACATTGTGCGTGTGGTATAGGAAGGGGAGACCAAGCTGGCAGATGCCAAAGATTGATAGGGAAATACTAGCACCTTTCCAGGCAGGAAAATCCTATTTTATACACTTGGATAGGCAAAATATATTTCTGGAAAAAATGTGGGAGAGAGTCAAAAAAAATTATTTGCTTGACTGCTGTGCTGCAACATATTGTATTGGCATTACAAGATATGTTTTGGCATTGAAATGAAATGAGCAGGGAAATGAACATAGTTCAGTGTCCTCGTTGCTTCCCCCCCCAGTAACGGCTTCTTCCAAGGTAGTGTTTTAATGAGAAAACACTTTCACAACCTTTGTGATAATAATTGCACTTAGAAATACAATTTAAATAAAAATATTATTTCCTTCCCCACCCAAAATACCATAACATGTAAAATAAGCAGTTAAGAATAATACTTGCATCATAGGTTTTAAAATTCTATGTTTGAAAACTAAAACAGATGCTGTCCAAATGCAGCGGAGTGGCTTGGTGAGCAGAGCATCACCATCTAAACACTTAAGAGTCATGCTTCTGGTTTCTATAGAGACAAATCAATGCAAAGTCGTATTGAATTTTTTGTTGTTTTGAGAGGTAAACCTTAACAACAAAGCTTCCTTGTATTGTAAATGGAATAGAAGCATCCATAATGCTTTTAAGTACCATCTGTTTGCTGTTCTTGCATGCAGTTTTTCTGATGGTATAGCATGTCCGTTGGCCAAGGGTGCACTTTGATATCCCTGGCTTTCAACCAGTTTCAGAGATGATATAAGAAGATCAGGTCTGTCAGGAGTTTTTTGGTCTATGAATAAGTCTTGAAACCACTTGGATTTTTAATTTGCAAGATGTCCTAGTGATGTATTTGGATTTCATTTCATCTTTTCTGCTACTTTCCAAACACCTAATGGTAGGATGCTGTACAGAAGGCTCTCTGGAGATAGCATATTAGATACCATTTATATCAGCCCAACTCTCCACTTCTGTGTTTTGTCTTAAATATGTTTCCATCTATGTTTTAACATGGTTGGGAAATTTGATAACTTTTGCCGTTTTGCAAGGAGTGCAAGACCACTCCCTGATGTACAAATCCTGGGGAATGAAAAGTGATACGAAGCTGTGCATTCCACTGAATAGATTTGTGGGCTTCTCTCTGTAAATGTTTTAAGCTAGTATTGTCATGGACTTTCAAGACATATTTTTTGGTTCCTGAGTAATGAGACGTGGTCATCAGAATCCTGTAAAGAATTGCACAGTTGGTAAATGCACAGGGAATTGACAGAAACATTGATGTTGGAACAAATACTATAGAGGATGCCTAGAGGCAACTGTTTATCCTAGAGGATGAGCAGGAGGATTTCAACAGAGGATGAAAGAGAGGTTTTCATCCTAGACGGTGAATTGAGGAAGAAGTAAATCAGCATAGATACAGCTGTTAATAGCTATTAGAAACAACAGTCATTTTGCTTCATTATTTTGCCTGCCTGCAAAACTTCAATTACTTTGTCTGCAGTGTGTGTAGTGGTAGTAGTGAAATTAGAACATGCAAAAGGGATTTAGGTACAAGCAGCAAAGGGTACTCAGGCATTTGTTTTTCAAGCAACAGAAATGACAGGGTTAGGCAAGTTAAACTTCAGGAATATTAATATCGGCTGTGATGAGGCAGCATTTTCAGGTTCTTTTTACCACTGCTATTGACAGTAGCTGTCTTTGTGTCACAGTTTTGATTATTTTGCACACTCAACACTACAGGCAGACTTACCTTCATGATCAAAAGAGGAATTTTGGTGCTTCTTTCTGAAATTCAGCTGTACATATCCAGCTGTACTCCCCACCAGGAATCCATCACTTATCGGAATCCATCATGTGTCAGAATCCATCAGTTATTTTTTTTGCTTTTGTGAAATGTGCTAGTTCTCGTGGTCAAGCAGAAATTTTGACAGGAAAAAATGGAATACATGAGTTAAAAACCCATCTGAAGCATATCCCTTTTTCTATATACCTCTTATTATAAACATAGAATAATATATTTTGCCATCACAAAGTAAGACTTGCCTAGTCTCAGAGCTCTTACTTTTTACCATCTTTTTCAACGGGATTAGTTCAATTGTGAAAACAGAAAGAATGGGCTGGTTCGTAGCCAATCTATTAGAATAGCATCAGAGAATGACTGAGGTTGTAAGAGACTTGTGGAGGTTGGCTGGTCCAGCCTCCTGCTGAAGGAGGGCCAGCTTTGGAGTGAGATCAGTTGCTCAGGGTTGTCACAGACATGAAGTTAAAACACATCTATGTGACAGGATAAAAAAAATCAAAAGAAGTACAGAGGACCTTCTACTGAAATAGCACTTATTTATCTGACTCATTTGACAAAAATTAGAAACAGTTAAATTTTGACATGAGGAGAGGTGGGTTATGAAACTAAACCTATTTATTTTGCCATTTTCTTTTTTTAAAGTATAAAACTTTTATCCTGAGGGTTGTTTTTTTAAAGCTCTGTAGTTTAAATCAGAAAAATAAAGCAAGCCTTGAGATAAACACAGAGGCAGAAAAGAAAAATTTTGTCTTGTATTGTCTTTTGAGGAAAGGATGTTAATTAGGCTAGTTCTACCTACCTCATTAGCACACCATCAGTCCATCTGCCCCAGGTTACTTTGTTTCTCATGTTTCCCTGACCTTAAGCCTCTAGCAGACTTGGCTTTTTCTACTGTATATATGCTGAGCGGTTGTGTTGATTATTCCTGGGTTTCTCCATGAATTGTGTGCTGAACTGTTGGGTATTTCCTGTTGGAAGGCAAGCAGAGGTGGTACATGATACATGTCAGAAAGCAAAGGGATAGACTTTCTTAGTCCTGCAATTAAGCATTTTTGAAGTTGCAAGACCTTAAAAGTTCATCAGTCAAAGATACCCTGAAGGAACGAACATGAAATTTTCATCATTTAAATAAAAACAACAAAAAAAGAAATTTTGGTTTTATTGCTTGGGTCCAAGCATCTCTGCTATCATAGGATGCAGTCATAAAGCTACTATCTGTGTCTCAGACTTTGTGCCTAGTAAGAGGTCATTAATAATCAAAAGCTGTGACATGGTTCATCACGGCTATATCAAATTGTGTTGTCACTGGTCAGTGAAGACTTAATGACTCCAAGACTCACAATTTCTGGGGGCTTCAGCCAAAGGTTTTTTTCTAGCACTTGATAACAGCCTTGCAAAGCCAGCTGCTTTGACACTGCTTAAACACTGGATTAAAAATAGGAAGGTCTTATTGCCCTGGCTCAATTTGCCTATGGAACAGGTTAACTTAAATTCTCTGTGTCTCATCCTCCCTTCTATAAATGGGACATAAAGTTTACCATCCTGCCATAAAAAAACTGTTTCAGATGGTAGTTGAAGACTTCCACAGAGCTGTTTGGTGTTACAAATATCTAGTATATCGCTATGAAATACTCCATCTTGTCTTTAAAATTGAAAGTAAAACATTTACAATTTAAGCGTGAAAACTATGAGGTAATGCTCACCTTACACATTATTTTAGAAGAATTAAAAGGTGCTGTATAATAGTACTATTAAAAAATTCCAAATCAAATGATCCAGGTGTCCTACAAGGTATTCTAATTTGGGGCGAAATAATAGAAGGACTGATACGGGATTGGGTTGATAAAGAATAAGAATATAATTTATAGCGGTCAACCTGGTTTTATGGAAATAACTCTTTTAAAATTACTTTTCTTCAAATTAACTTGAATTAATTCTTTGAAGAGCTTGCAGTTGGGTTGTTATAAGTGGTTACGTAGCTGGGACACTACATTTTTGTGTGGTATTTGTTTTGTTTTTGAAAGTCTTCCAATGTAAACAAATATTGTCCCATCATTAACATCTATATTAAGCAGTCTCAGAACCAGGCCCTTAATTTTTGATGGATTTACTTTTGTTGATGTATTTAATCTTTTGGATAGATTTTAAAGAAACTATGGGTTGCTATCACTGAGTGGACATCCAATAACAGTCACTATTCAATTTATTTTCTCATAGTGACCTGCTGATTTAAAATGGCATTAGGCATTGATTACAATCAGGTAGTATATTCACACCTTTTCAGAAAAACCCTTTCCCATATGGATAAGAGATGACCACAGCAGAATACTGGAACACAAGTACTTGTTTTTTAATGGAGGTGATGTCACACCGCTCAGAAATTACCTGCCCTTTGAGGAACTGAGAGGGTTTTTTTTCTTCAGAGAAGCACCACTTTTCTGGTTTTAATTGGCTCCAGCCACAGGCCCCAGGACTGAGCTAGCATTTAAGGCAGCATCTGAAAATGAGTACAGAGCTACCTGGGACAAGAATTCACAATTCCAGATCTTGCCTGCACTTCGCTGTCTATGCTTAGCTAGATTTATTATTTGCAGTTGCTGTGCTTACCTTTTCAGCCTTGTGGATGAAATACCTGACATAAGAATTCCTGCTTCCTTACCTCTATGTTAAATGAAGCATCTTTCTATCTGCAGTCAGACTCAAAGGACCATGTCACAAGGCGTAGCAATTGAAATAAGCCACCTACAGAAATAATATTTTTATTTTTCAGTGTCTTTAGCAAAGGTATATTTTGTGGCACAGTAGCAGAATTTTGCCAATCCAGAACCATGAGTTTGAGCCATCAGCATGGGTGTGCCTTATGCATGCTAGTGTGATAGGTTGTCCTGGCTCAGGTAGAATTCTTCAGTCAAGAATAAGTCCTTGGGCTCAGTGCATGGGCAACTACATCTGGCCTCTTCAGATCAGGCTTAATAGTCTCCACTATAAATTTTTGGGTTTGCTAAATGCACTCCTTTTAAAACGGGAAAGCAGCTTTACAGCATCAGCCTGGAGACAGCCAGGGTTCTTTATGCTTTATTTGCTGTCATGGGATGCCTAAGTTTTGTGAGTCAATATTAAGATGATAAGCAGGACATATAACACTAGAACAGTGATATATCTAACTGACACCAGTGATGCTTATGTGATCCATCTTCTGCTAACGGATCTGGCGTTTGATGATTAGGTAAAATAGGTCCAAGGGGCTAAAAAAGCTCAAGATTATTAAAAGAAGTGGAAAAAACACCAGAATTTTCTTTCGTCACTAGATTTGTAATATTGTCTTGGGGCAGGGAGATGGGAATGTTCAGCTTTTACCACCCAGACTTCTCTTTTCAGAGACATACATAGAATAAAGACCATATCTCTCAAGGCTGTCACGGAAAGTGGCCAATGCGAGGATGTTACTTCGATTAACTCATAAAACTCATGAAAAAATAGTATTTAACAACAATTATTGTTGTAACAAGAAGAAATGATTGCATCTTACTGATGTGCTGTCTAGGGATTATTTGAGAAAGATACTGGCTGTATGAGCAGGGAGGAAAATATTGATTGAA